>NC_077224.1:14483609-14658799 GCF_024763615.1 Phlebotomus papatasi | reverse complement strand
AAAGAAATTCTCGACAAGGTAAACAATCACTAAAAAACATGGGATTCTTAAGAAAAATTGTTAATGCTAAGAGAAATTGTTCTGCATTATTTCATATTTTGATGAAAATATTTGATGTTATTCAATAAAAGCCCATTTCTTAATTAACTAAATTTTATTGTGATATCGCCCTTAATAAGATTTTCTAACAAATTAAATGAAAATCGGATGTGGCTAAAAGAGCTTACTATTTTCAGCTGTGTAAGTACTTTTGACCATTCATTTTCCCATACATTTTACACGTGGCGCACCTCGCTGATTTCAGTAAAAATAATCGTGACTTTTGACTGATTTTTACATCAAATAGAAAATGTGCAAAGAATTGTTTAAAATACTCTAATAATTACATAAAATTGGTGTTAAATAAGAATAGAACTTGTGCTGTGTATTTGTGAATGTTTTCGAGAGCTATTTTTTCTGTTATTTTATTAAATTCTATTGGAAACAAGTGGCCAAAAGTACTGAAACATGCATAGTTACATAAAATGCATTTTTCACTAAAATATCCAAAAAAAAAAATTGGGAATTCTCTTGGATTATTAGGAAGAAACGGCTTTAAGGTATCTTTGTACATTTAAATAAAGATTATAAAAATTACAAGCACATGAAACCTTAAAGTGGCCAAAAGTACTTACTCCACCCTACACAAAGTTGCATCTTTCATGCTGTCTCCTGAAAAATGGCCGAAAATTTGTTGGCCCCTTGTAATTTTCAAGGAGCGAATTTAATGCGGCGGTGCAAATGGCTTCAATTGTTTTAACTTTTGGGACACCGGCGTCCTACTCGTCCTTAAAGAGTTAAGCAATATTTTTTTTGTTTTTTAGCATTGTATAATCTCCAGAGTATGCAAAAACTAAAAATTCGTTGAAATTTCTGGAACAAAATTGGCCGAAATTGCAAGCTGGCCGAAATTTAGCAGAGTTACCCTGTGTTGGCTCACGTTAAGAATCTCACCAACAATAAGCTAATCTAGGCTTATTTTTTTAAGCTCATAAAAGTATTTGATTGATATAGGGGAAGTGTGCCAAATTTCGGCCAACTTCTAATTTCGGCCACTTTGAGTGTAATTTCGCCGATGCAAATAAATTAATTAAAATTATGTATGTAATCTTCGAATAGTCAATGAATTCATTTTGCTTTTAAATATTTATTCATTTTATAATGTATTTACACAAAGACCGCTAAATTTTAGGTATTAATTTGAACTTAAATTGCGTTGTAAAAACTCAGCGTGGAAAGAGTCTTACAAAAAATGTGACAGATTGATTGTGTTTTTAGCAGACTTGTGATTTGTGGTGAAGTGCAGAAGGTTTTCCTTCGGTGTTTTTCATGAAAATTGATTAGTTTTCATTAAAGATTGTTTCTGTTTATGTTAATAGTGAATCAATCTTTAAATTTCGGGTGAAATTTCCCAGCTGGATCCTGTATTTCGCGTAATGGCGTCTACACACTAGAAGCAATTTTTGCCAAAAATGGTCTTTTTAAAAAATTCTGACGTTTCAGCTTACAAGGATTGGGGAAATTTTCTTTAAAAAGGCATTTTTTAAAGAAATTTCTCCTAGTGTGTAGAGGCCATAAAAAAGTATATACTTTGTGAGCGTCTCTCCGGTAATGTAGTGTTGCCTATTCTGGCAACATCTTTTGCTTTCCTTAATTTCTTATTAATTTTGCGTTTTTTTTCAATTTCTGAGTTCTACAATCTCCAGAGAAAAAAACCATCGCTTCTATGAAAAAGATGATGTGGAAAAGGCATTGGAAGAGTCCAGGAAGGGCAAATTGCTACGGGAATCTGCGCGTAAATTTGAGATGCTACTATTCAGGTCTTCAGGACAAATTACATCGAAGATCTCAGGGCATGTCTGTCATATAAACGTATTAAACTGAATATTAAACTCGTTTCATTTGACGTTTTGAAATTTTCTATCCGTTCCATCACAAAAGGTGGTCAGAAAAAAGGTGGCCGGCATTTACACTCAAAGTGGCCGGAATATTGCCCAAAGCAATGTCCATATTTTTATTAATTTTTCAATATTTTAGCAAGTGATTTAAAGAAAACAAATATGATAAACTAGTTTTCAAGGTTCCACACAACCTTCCCGAAAAGGAAGCAATTTTCGGAGCTTATATGCAACTATGCCGAAATTTGGCACACTTAGGGCAAGTGTGCCAAATTTCGGCCAGCTTGCAATTTCGGCCACCTTTTTTGTTCCTCGAATTTCCATGAACTTTTAGATTTTACGTACTCTAGAGATTATACAATGCAAAATAATAACAAAAAATGTCTCTTCGACAAACAAGGTGACATGAAAAAGATATTGGAAGAATTCCCGAAGGGCAAGGAACTATGAGCATGAAGGTGGTCGAAATAGGGCACCAAAGCTATGTCTATATATTTATTCATTTTAAAATGTATTAAGAATGATTATAGAGTAAATGAAGACGGTAAACTCTTTACAAGGTTCCAAGCAACAC
Organism: Phlebotomus papatasi; assembly: GCF_024763615.1. Taxonomy (NCBI): domain Eukaryota; kingdom Metazoa; phylum Arthropoda; class Insecta; order Diptera; family Psychodidae; genus Phlebotomus; species Phlebotomus papatasi. Next base: position 14,656,288 of record NC_077224.1, on the reverse strand, counting down.
TCTTTAAGAAGAAAGAATTAACTCTTTCCGGACCGTAGAATATGCTGCAAGCCAATTTCACCATTTTTTAATCAATAATATCTGCGCTCAGGAATTAATTGAGGTCCTACAAAAAATATTACATTTGGACATACTTATAGTTTGTAATCATCCACAAGAATCTGATTTTTATCAGTTCTGAATAATTAAAAAACATTGTTTTTCACGGAATATTCATATGCTGCTTTGGGTACTCAGAGTCCCAAAAGAGACGAAAGAGTAAAAAAAAATCAATTTGAATTTAAAATATTACATTTCAAACTTGATACTTTGACGCTTGCATGCAACTATGCCGAAATTTGGCACGCTTACCCTAATTTGATTTCAAGGCGTTAAAACTTTTATACTGGTATAAATGTTACTTGGGAGGGATTTTTAGTAGTTTTTTTTTAAAGGGGCATGGGCATTTATTTAGAATTATTCCTACCTGATTCCCACGGTAGTCCAGGTGAATGTGCCTCGGAGGTCTCGTGAGTCTGCCTGAACGTGTCCTGGCCGTTGGAACTGGCTCCTCCTCTGCACTCACCTGAATGCTCGGAGGCTTCTTCAGTGTCCCTTTGCGCCGTCCCACGCGTCCCCTTGTGGCCACCGGTCCAGCCAGAGCTTCCTCCCCGCCCCCAAGATTCACATCTCCCGGCCGGATGACACGATACAGAATCCGTCGTGGAGCCTGAGGCACCGGCTTGACTCTCCTCAGTTCCTCCTCGTAGTGCTGCGGCGTCATGATTCCTCCCCTGATTGTGTCAGCAATGATGATGTTCCTGGGCTCACAGTCCGGGAGGGTGGTGTGCCTTGGCTCACTGGGCCGGAAGACACCTGAATTGGCAATATTCGAAGACAGGATGGGCTTCAGATCTCCATTTTGCACCACAAACAGTCGCTTTGTGGCCGTTGACGCCTCCGCAGTCTTTGCAGTTGCCCCCGGAAGACTCTCAGTCGCCGGACGCTTCACTCCCTGCCCAGTCTTCTTCCGCAAATAGCATCGGACATCATCTGTGCGTTGAAGGATACTCCCAGACTCTCCCATCTTCACCACCAAACTTCCTGGTTGCGTCTTGAGCAGACTCACGCCGCCACTTTGGGCAGGATTGCGCCGGAATTTGCGTACATTGACCCGATTGACTGTCTTGATGTCTGTCAGGGGGATGAATTCTGGCTGTGTGGGGGCTGTGGTGGTTTTTGGAGGTCGAAAAGATAAGGAATTGGGCGCCAAAACGGCAAAACAATTCCTCGGATTGGATATCAAACAGTCCGATGAGAGTTCGTACATCATGTTCACAGCTGAATGTACAGCGACAGGATCAATCTTCACATTCACGAACCCTCTTGCACTTTTTGGGGCTTTTCCCGAGGACACAAAAAAGGGAAAACTATCACTTCACTTTCCCTTTTCACAGAGAGCAATTCACGGTGTCAGTGTCAATTTTCATGGAGTGCCTTGTGGTGAGTTCGGTGTCCCAAACAGTGGTGAATATCCATTTGAATTTGAATGACAACATGAAGTTAGCCAACAACCAGGTTCCCGCGACATTTTAAATCCCGCCAAAACCAACGGAAAACTGGCAAGAGCCAAAAAGAAAAAAAAAAAAGAAATAATAGCACAACCACAATTCCTCGAGGAAAATCTTTCCATTACCTGTGAAATCTGTGGCAGGAAAAATAAGCAATATGGCAATTATTCCCGTGAGAAGCAATTATTGCACTTTCATATTCAGTCTGTGGCTTTTTCTGCAATCTCACTGGATTTTTCCTGACCACAATGCACTTTTTTTTTAGTCAGATGGAAAATTTGTCTCCACGGAGGAAAGGTACACAGTTTCTATTTTTACCCAATACCCCAGAAAAATGCAAGTGAAGTAAATCCTGAAAAAGTGGGAGAAAATAGGAAAGAGAGAAAGTACAGAGTTGAAAATTCTATAGATTTTAATAAAATTTAAATTTTAAATAGGGATTAAAACACGCTTCAAGGGAGAGATATTAGGGTCGGAAGTGGTGTACAGCTGAAAATGAAGTGCTTGAAAGTTCTTGGAAGTGGGAGTGTCCGAAAATAAAGTCTTTTCTGTTTAATTCGAAAAGCTCGAAAAAGTTGGTTGACAATTTACATTTTACAAGTTCAGTTATGATAACAAAACGGAGTAAATAAAACTTAAATTTATTATAGCTTAATTTTTGTAGTAATTTTGCCGACGAAATATTCTGTTGAAGGTTATAAATTTATTCACAATATTTATTATTAATGAAAAATGTGTCTTTCATTGCAATATAATTTTCTTTAATTTTTACAGGAGTTTCAAATTCATACAGTTGTTCGCAAATAATGATATAAGGGAAGAGTACCCCGGATCGGAATGTTAAGAGATATGCTCCATATTTAGTTGAAAATATAATCCTCAAAACATTATTTAGTATTTTTATGTATGCTAATTGATACATTAGTGATCCCTTTAACTATTTTTGTGCTTTTGAATTTTTAATTTTCACAATAAATTAATAAAAAATATGTGTAATTGTAAACTTGCAATCTGTACCTTGGATCGTCAGGAATTTAATCAAGTGTTTCAGGAAAAATTGGTTTTATAAATTAAATTTGAGTTAATGCACTGTATTCTTGTGAGAGTTACATGGTAAAAAGTAGCTAATAATTTTTAAAAAAAATCATTTAATTTGGAGCAACAATGTGGTAATGACGATCCGAAGAACACTGCCGATCGCTGGTACTCTTCCCTTACCTATTTCAGTTGTCTTTGAATCATTTTCATGGCAATATTTCCAGTATTCGTGTGGAAGAAAATTTATGGATAACATTTGAAGATATTTTTAAGGTTGTGGAAAACAATAATTCAATCGTATTTCGCTATTTAGACAAGCTTGGATGCATTTAAAAGCTCGATACATGGGTGCCATATCTTTTAACTGAAAGGAATAAGGAGAAGTGTAGGAACTGTATTACGGGTTATTATGGTACTTTTTTCTGGTAATTTTTTAACCAAAGACCTTTGTATTCAATTCCGGAGTATAGGGTTTACCGGATCATGAGCTGTAGTTGAACGGGTACGAAGTCTTTGGGGTTAACGGCAATGAAGTAATAGCATGGTGGTGCATAGGGTTTTCACATTAACCTTAAAAAGATTTCACTTATCTGACCGCTATCCTGTCGCTTGATCTATTTTTCAGAGTAACTTAAGTAACTTTTTCAAAGGTGACAAGGAAGTTTTAGGCGATAAAAAATGATTACCTTTGTAAAGAATTATTTTTGATACGATATTTTTTTTGAAATGTATAAATAATATTTATGGATTACAGGCAGCTCATTTTCAAAAAAAAAAAAAAATTTTAAAAGCATATTTTTATCATTGCTCCCACCTGATTTTTCAAAGATACCTTTGTAAAAAAATTTTAACCGATACTGTATTTCGGAAGTACTGAATCAGTTGTTGCACTTGTACTTTTAGTATCTTAGAGACTTTCCAACACAGTTTCAATAAATTAGAAACTACAATACATTTTTTAGAGACTCTCTTTTCCAAAAGTAGTTTCACTAGTCTCTTAGAAAATCCATAGAAAGAAATTCTGTTGGTCGTAAAACACAGATAATATTAAAATACCATTAGTATGCAAGACAGTCTACCGCTAGAAATTCAAAATATAAGCAAAATATTAAAAAAATATACGTAAAAATAAATTTCTTGACAATTTTTTTAATTTTTTAATTAGATTTTTTATAATGTCGAATAAATTACTGATTCCTAAGTATGAGAAGTGCATGAAGTGTAAGAAGTGCTGGAAGTACTGCAAGTATTATAGCTTTTTCGGGAGTCTTCCGAAATGCTGGAAGTGTTACTGTGTTATCACACTTGCACATTAAAATATTAATATGATTCACATTAATTGTCGCTAGTGAGAGTCCAAATGTGTAATTTGTGTGTTTGAATCATTTTATATTCAAAATTTGATCTATTTGTTGATAAAAAGGTAGACTTGGCCCGCAAAATTTGATATAAATTAATTTATAGCATTAATGCGAAAAACTAATGCGATTTTCTCTTAAATTTTTTAATGTGAAAAATATTTATGCTTTAGGTAAATTTAAACTTATTTTTGCTGGCCAAGTCCACTTCTTTATCAATACGTACAAAAATCCCAAATATTAAGTGATTCAAAGACACAAATAACATATTTGGACGCTCACAAGCGACAATTAATGTGAATAACATTAAAATTTTAATGTGCAAGTGTGATAACACCGTAAAGGGCTCTTCCATAAAAATTGTGGAAGTGTCTGGAAGTGGTGTACACATTTTCAGCCTAATATCTCCCCCTTGACATGATTACTAGGCCTAAGGGTCTTTATAGACCTAAAGATTAGCCGAGAAACGGCTTTAATTTCCCAGAATTTGTTATGATCCTTGCTTTAGAATTTTGTTTGTTTAGAATTTAAGAAATTTAACCTCTATTGTGAATAAATTGCTGACCAAAAATTCCTCCTCATAGGACATTAACATATTCTGCCTTCTGCATCATAAGATTTCTCTTCATTTTCTGAGGTTAAGCTTAACATAACCTCAAACTCTTCAGGTTAATTGAATACATAGGAAACCAAATTGTTCATATGAGAAGTAAATAGAGGGATTCGAAAAATAACCTTTTAAAATAAAACTCAGCATATTAAATAGCATTAAAGTTCTATTCCATTAGATTGCCGAATTCTAACCTCAAAATAATTTATTCTATCGGCAACATTTAGGAACAAGACTGATTAAGAAGGTATCAAAACAAAAGACTAATTAAATAGGTTACAATTAAAGTTCCAAAGAGTGATTTTATTAGGAATGGATCCTATTTCGTTAAGACATAGCACCTGCATTTTCTTACAGGCAAGGATCGTTTTTTTAAGAACTTAGAAAAATTTTGTTGTCTAAAATACCATTCCTCTTTTTTAAGATAAAAATTTCTTTTAAAACTTAAAATAATTCATTCTAAAAGCATAATACTTGAACTAATTTAGGTTATTTATAAAATATAAAAAGAAATATTCTTTTGTCTTCAACTTTATAGAACTAATTATTTACTTGTTAAGGAAATTAAGTTTTAAATATCCATTTAAAAAACAACTATAGAAGCCCTTTAAAACTTCAGTGGTTTATAACTCTTTGTCAGCATCATCATCATAATTTTTAATAGCTTATTATGGCCGCGGGTCCATGACTTCCATTTTAGTAGCCCACGCTTCAGGAAGATGTTCGGGTTCGATCCCAAGGTATTCCAAGGTAAAATTCTGAATTGGATTCAGCCACTTTGTCCTAGGTCTACCTTGAGGCCGACACCTTTTCACAATGGCTTGCATAACTTTTCTGGGAATTTTTTCCTTATCATTTATCTACAAATTTTCAGATAGTGCCCAACAACTCTGTGATAGAGGATAAGTCAGATTGCTACACATTAACTGGGTTGTTGGGCTAAATAATCTACAATTTTGGGAAAATAGTGAAGCTCAGAGTGGTAGAGAGACTGTGAGAATGTGAAAATTAGCTCTTCATTTATTCCGGGTGGCGGTGGAGACTTTTCCCAAGCGCAGAATTTCCGGGAAAACTGAAAATAATGCCAACAGAGAAAGGACTTTAATTGAAACAAATGCAACCAAGCGCCGGCGGCTGCCACAAAATCTCTCCTATTCCTCCACTTTGTTGATTTGTGCATAAATTTATACTTCTATGTGGTCTTTTTCAATTGTTCTAATTTGTTTTGAATACCATTGTGAGATTTGAGATACTTTCGATGATTTACTGACTCCATATTTTCCCGCCATCGACAAGGGGTGAGGTTAGAAATAATTTTATATTGCTGAGTAGGGTTTCTTTTAATATAAAAAAAAAATGCTGTATACATGTAGTTTGTAGGGGATTTCAAGACCTTTCTAATGGTACCACATTTGTCGACAAGGTATAAGCCATTTGACAGATATTTAATAGTTTTCAACGAAAATATATAGTCTTTAAGAACTCCATATTAATTTTAACGATTGATGATATTCAGGCGCCATCTTTTGGTACTTTATACATTAAAAATAGTTAATTCATTCAGACGTTGGAGTTAAACAATCGGGAAAGGAAAGAATTTTCCCAGAAGATGGAAATCTCTTCTCATGAGATCCCCTTTCCTTTTGGAAGTGAATGTTTATTTACTCACATTTCATTTGCTAAAACCGCTAAAACCCTCACTAACATATCCCTTAATTTATTTTTGGGGAAATGAAAGAGAGCACTCCAAAAAGGGGAAAATTTGATACACATACACATTTAATAGCCAGAATTCCGTGGGAAAAAGGAAGAATTCTTCAGTGTATGTCATAATTGTTCCACAGAGGGAGGAATTACAGTTGGAAATTCAATTTTAATTAACCAGTGAAAACTATTTCCAATAGTATACCCCATTCCACGTTGGGTATCAAAATGAACACTCAATATCCATTTTAATGAGCACCGCTGGAGTGTCAGTTAATTAGGAGCCTTTTCCATGTTTCACACAATTTCAACTTCTGTCTTTTAGTTTAATTTAGACTATTAAATTTGTCTTTTCTGTTGCAGTTAATATGCTACAAAAAATCAATTTGATTTAGAGTTTATGACAGTGTGTCTCATTCAGATTGCAACATAATTTAAAAATTGTTTTTGCCTTAAGGTAAAATTTATGACACTTGCAATACATTTAATTACTCAGTGTTGTGATAAACATCTCAACAAAAACATTAAGTACTTAATAAGAATTTAATAAAGTTCTTAACTCAACGACTTAATTTTAAGGAATTGTAGAATATTCAAATAAATTTAAAAAAAAAATATGAAAGTGAGACTACAGTAGAGTCTCTCAAATCTGAATCTCTCAAATTCGAACGCCGTTTGGATTCAAAATGTCAATTGTGAGGTTATGTTAGAAAGTTCGTATATTTTTGGTAAACGAAAATCATATTTATGTGGTTCTTCCTGAATGTTTACATACATTATGGTCGTGTAAAATGAAAATGAAGTATGTTACCACTAAAACTTGCGAGAAAGTACTGGAATTTGATTCAAAGTACAATTTAATCTCACACAAATTTCGTTAGTTTTGAAAAAATCGTTCGAATTTGGGAGGTGAGAAATGTCAAAAATACCCCCCGAGCGTTCGAATTTAGGAGACTCTACTGTATAACAGGGTGAATTGTCGTCGTTTTGTTTCATCATCATTTTGTTTCGAATACTGTAAACAATATGGCATTGCTCAGTCTTACCACTAAGTACTTAATTAAGGCCACAGGTAGTGCATGGAATAGTAAACCTTTCTTGCGGCGCGAAATGCCGTAGAGAAAATGTCCTAATTCAAAAGCATTTCCAGACGCTTTAACTTTGACAGAAGATTCAACACTTTAAGTTCAATTTTTTTTCTGAAGAGAATTAGGGGAAACTGGGGTACCACCAAACTCGGGGTACCACCAAACACTAATTTTTATTTCTAAACTACTTGGACTATCTCGACCATTCCTTCAGTGGGCAAGCAACCCTTGCCTATAAATTCCTATAGGTCTTATCCTCTGAAGTGGAATATCCGATTAAAAAATCGGGGTGTTTGGTGGTGCCCCAGTTTCCCCTACATAAATTTGCTCCTTGAATCTTCTAGAATGTTACTGTTTTGTGAAAATTCTTTGAATATAATTCGAAAACTTCTTAAATACAAGAAAAACACACAAGTGCAAAATCCTACTATTAGAAACAAATTAATCCAAATTCAAACAAGGAAATTCTAATTGGAGACAAACAGTGTAAGTGAAACCGCGACGAAAGGCTTCCAAAACCTTGTTGAGTTGCTCTTGAGTGCAGGATTTGTTCTTATTCTTGGTTTTTTCTCCTTTCCCATATAAATCAATAAGAAAATCTCTCCAAAAAGAAATCATTTTTCTGGGATTTCCTATTCAAGCATTTGCAGACACTTCAGAAAAACCCTTTTTGTTCACGAAATAGGTAATTATTTCATTTGAAAATTTCACGTACTGTTAACAATATAGATTAGCACTTAATTTAATTAAAATTAGCCAGAAATATAACATAAATATTAAACAAAACGAATAAACAACAGTCACCTCATTGTGTTTTTCATTGGAAAACATGGTCGATCGATGAAAAATTCGATGGTGAAAAGGTACACTTTTAATTTTTCTGAGAAATTAACAAATTAAAATTTGTGAATATGAATGGTTTTTCGCTTTATTTGGAGCAAAATTAACTAAATAATGAAACTGTGGTATAGGAAATATATGAATATAATAATTTAGTACTGTATTTATCATGAAAACAATGACGTTTCCATTTGGGATAAAGAAAAATTTCCATTTGGAGCAGGTTTTGAATTAGCTTAATTTACCCGAGCGACAAAACTGCGAAGCAGATACCGTCGGGAAATACCAACCACCATATTGATTAGCAATCCGGAAGAATACGTTCTTCCGGATCAATAAATCATACAAAACAATCTAAGGGTTCATTAAGGTCTTTGTATGTCCATAAATAAGTAGTTTGTATTAAGGATATGAAAAGCATTGTTGTGCATGGAACTTTTCACGATGTTCAGGGAGGGAGGAAGAGAGTAAAGATTCGACCAGCTACTTTGAAGAGACTTCTATTCCTTTTCAGACTCTCCTATTTATTCACTCAAATCTCAAATTGGGCATGGCGGATGCGGTTGTTCTCGGGGAAAAAGGCCCACTTCTCGGTCGGCATCCACATTCTTAAAAAATGTGGGGTTATCTTCCGTAGAGCGAGGATTCCAAGTCCCTCCGTTTATTAAAAATGGGGTCTCTATCCGTAGTAGGTCAGAAGGAGGTATGACAGGTACAAAGGTCATGATGAAGGGTCAGCATCGGCATTAGTGGTAATGGAGATATTTCAGTTTTCACTATTTTCGCCAGGTGTCACTACAATAGCCTAAGAAATTTCTTAATTAAAGACGTAATAAGTACTTATTAAGGCCTTATTTTAAGCACTTGGAAAGTGCTCCTAATTTAGAACATTGTAAATGCCTTCAATTTTGTAGGATTAGGCTTGTAATACTTTACATTTTGTTAGCCGGATCAATAAAAAAAAGTTAACGAAAAAAGAATTTCAAAAACAGCTTAATTTCGTCTTTAGTGAACTTCAGCTTTGATTCACTGTCAGCTAAATAAAAGCGTTTTTTTAGCTTTTCCAGTATGTTTTTGCTGAATCAGTGATAACGAGTCTTTCAGACTTCGCACATACTCTGGCTTCAAATACTTCATATTTTTCCAATATTCCTTTAATGAATCTGACCAAAATTTTTCAAGAAATGTGTAACTTAAGACTGGCTATTAAAATATATTGCCACTAGGTTAGTTTCATTAAGGGAATATGAGAAAAATATGAAGTGTGCGAAGACTGAAAGACGAAATACTTCTCCTATTATTTGTTGGCTGTCTTTGAAGTGTTAATATAAATATTGAATCGGGCAACACTATATTGCTTCTGAAATATGATAACGGTAATTCCTAAACGATTCCTTATTTAATTATGAATATTTATATTTTATAAATTATGTAAAACGTGTAGAGGAAATTGCCCATGCTTCGCAATGACTATATTTTCGTATGTTACTCAATAAGTGTGACTCGTCGAATTTTAATAACTAGGCGAAAGTACCCAGTTTTAAAAATAAAGGGAAAAGTGCGCTACTTTCGGACGACTCAAGCTTCGGACAACTTAATTTTTTAAATTGTTCTTAAAGGATTTGGCCCATGGTTCTTTTCTGGAAATTTGAGGCAGTGGACTAGCTATTAAAATATAATATTATAATGGATGAAATTAATTAAAAACGTATTGGAAAATGTAAGTTGTTTGAAGCTTGAGCCGTCCGAAGGTAGCGTGCTTTCCCCTATTGCGGTGTCACCATTTATTCAGAAACATTGGAAAAATTACAAAGCTTGGGATCATACTTTCTCCTAAGACAATACAGTTTTGCCAGATAAAACATTTTACATACGTGCCTTACAACGTCTTAAATAGTCCCTAGTAAAAACTTGCAACTTTTTCATTGGAATCATCTTATACTACTCATATTGAGCAATAAACCGATTTTAATTATTTCTTTTCAGAGCATTTATTTAGCTCTAGGAGAGACCGGTGTGGAATTAGCCACGAACAGTATTAGGTAGTGGTACCTTATAGTTTTCTAGAAACTATTCTTTATTCTAAATATATACTTCCTTTCCTATTCATTGAAATATTTATCAGCCTCACACAAACATTTTTTGTACAAATTAAATGCAATGAAAAATTTCATTTGGTGGTTAATTCTACCCCGGTCTCCTCTACATTTCGTTTTATGCTTGCAGTTGGTCAAAAGTCGTTCTACAACGTCTTTAGCTTAAGACAAGACTTTTTAGAACCTTGAAAATTCATAAAACGCTCAGCAAGTCTAGTCTTTAACTAAATTTAAATGTGGCAAGTGGTATCCTCTGCAAATATCCTTGCAGGTTGTTTAAGAAATTCAGCAAACAAATGCATTTAATGCGACTTAAAGCCTGTGCATAAATATCTGGAATTCTCTTCTTAAGCGGATTTCTCCTTTCAAAATCTCCGTGCACGTAAGCAAATTGATCTATTTATATTTCCCACTTAAACTCTGTTAATTCAATTCTGCACAATCAACATTAAATTGGAGTGTATTAGTATCTCTCTGCTCCACAAATTCCCCGAAGATGGTGTCTAGAGGCTGTGTTGGCCTATTAAGAAGAAGAACTAAATATTTGCAGAGGAAGAGTATCAGCACTTCCAATGAAATTAATAGTTGGCATGTGTTGGAGAGTTTTTGGGAGATACAATCTCAACCATTTAATCCAATTGCATTCTCTGGTGCTTTTAAGCTAAACATTGATATTTTGGGCAGCAACTCTTTGTTCAGCATCTGTCCAAAGTCCCTTCAAAAAGGGAGGAATGAGATGTATGACAATTTGCAGGGAAAACATCTCTTCTCTCTCACCAGGATCTGACCAAGTGGACATGATAAATAGTTGCTAACGAGTTGTATTGTTGTCCCAGGAAGAATTGACGTGGTAATTGTATTGGGGATGTTCATGGCTGTTTTGTTGCTTCATAAATGTTTAAACATCCAGACTAAATCCATTCACAACCTCCTCATTCGTACTCCAATGCCCATTGTCACTACACCATGTGACCCCTTGACCCCCTTTATAACCGTGCAATTTTCATCCACAATAATCTCTTCTTCTGCACTTTTTGACTGGGACAGGAAAATTCGCAAAATTTGCATTTCATGTGCAACGGAAGGACTTTCTGCTGTAGCTGAATCCTCTGCACAAATTGCTTAGGATTGATTTAATCACCAGTAAATTGAGACGCAATTAAATAGTTAACCCGTATTAACACCTAATTGGAAGGTAATGTGCAATGATTTCTAATGCTCAGCTTTTAATAAGCTTATTGGTAATCAATTGGCGATTGATTTGGAATTAGGACATTGCCGAATATCAAGTCGCTTCACTAATTAAAAATAAAGAAAATAATGTTAGTTTGAAATTAGATTAACCCTTTAAGAACGAGTGGGACACCAATGTCCCAAAAACAAAAACAATTAGGCTATTTACACCGCTGTTTAGGATTGATACTGAACTGTCCCAAAATCTAATTTCGGGACAGTTTAGTCTCAATCTAATGCAGTGGTATGGCCTCAATGAAACCGTTTAAATGGTCGCCCCTGATTGAGACTAAATTGTCCCAAATTCCTATTTTGCCAGTGTCCCAGTCGTCCTTAAAGGATAAACGCACGAGATATGAAAAAGATTTCGGAAGAATTCCGAATGGGCAAAAATCTATGACAATCAACGTGGCCGAAATATTACCCAAATGTTTACATTTTTATTCATTTTTTGAAAAGTGATGAAAAATCCATTTGATGGAAAAAGTTAATTTTTAAATTTTAAAGTTTAATTTTAAGTTAAAGTTAAATTTTAAAATTTTTCATTTGTTTTGAATTTCTCAATGGTTTTTTTTTGATTTATAGAAAGTTATTTCGTCCTCTAAATTGTCTAAAAAATTAGTTTTTATTTTTTTGACACCTGTATCCCATTCGTCCTTTAAGGGGCAATCTTAAAATTTTATTATTGACTTAAGGGAAAGCTTTAAATTTCAGGGGAAGCAACGATTTATTCTTTTAATTTTTTCTACCATTCTGAAAATAGGTCTCACATCGAATTTTTAATAATTTTTACTGCTCGAACTCAGAAAGAGGGCAGTATAATCACTTTTCATTGTTCAGTTCAAATTATCGCCGTACGGAGCTTAAACGGTAAAAGATATTGACTTCCGGTCTTCGGTGACCCCACTTGAGAAAAATCCTCTAACGAGTCCTTTTCCTAAAACTACCTCCCACCTTCTCCAACTGTTCCAAAACCATGTTTTTTTTGGTATATCTCAAATTTGGCCCTAGCAATTTTATTTATTTTCGGATATATATAACTAGTTATTCTTCTTCTTCTCTTTATTTAACGGGACGTCATTCATTGGATGGTTTCCCGATATAATTAGTTCTGGTGGACGTTTCGTCCATAGACACTTATGACAGGAAAATTTGCCATTTTGAATTTTCGAAGATTAAGTCAATCACTCTAGAAGGCTCAACTTTCAACGGAATTGCTTAAATTTGGATTGATTTGGAAAGGTCTTGAGTCTATCGGTAATGAATAGACAATGTATTGGAAATTTATTCATTTTATTTAAAAATAATTTTTTCTGTGACTGCGATTTTTCGAATCTGGAGGATAAACAGTGAGAGATATTGAGTTTCAGTCTTTAATGACCCCCCCACTATAATAAGTAAGCATTATATAGAACTGGATTTTTTGCATTTTCTCACCTCACCCTCCAGGTTACCCAAACTAACCTTTTGTAGCTTATCTCAAAATTGGCCCCAGTGAATTTTCATTAATTAATTTTTCGGATATGTTTGTAGTTAATCCAGGTGAACTTTTCGTCCATACATACCTTTGATTGGAAAATTCGCCATTTTGAATTTTCAAAGGCCATAAGCCAACTGGTCCAGAGAGATCAATTTTCAATGGAATTATTTAAATTTAGATTTTTTGGAAAGGTCTTAAAATTTTCAATAAAGCAATAAAACGAAAAAGTGCCCGTAAATGATACCTTTCTCGAACTTACTTTTTTACTTGTCCGTATTTTCGTTCCTTATGTCGAAACATTTCAAAATGCGCATTTTTAACCAAGTTTTTGATTTAAGATGGCTTTTATAATTTATTAATATAATCAGTAGTAAATTGATATGTAGCAAAAATTGACGGAAACACTAGACCTTTCTTGACTTTCGCAATTTTATTCTGATGATAGGAATTAGGATTATTAATATAATTATTAATTAATTAGGATGATAGGAACTCACAAACATTTACGAAAAATTTTACGATTTTTTTCTGTGCAGGGTAACCTAAAGACAAGTGGTCACTGGTAAAAATAAAAGGATCTAATTGGATCAAATTGATGAAAATTTGATCTTTTTGCAAAGGATGGATCAAATTAACTTATTCTATTTTATGATAAATAAATGTGCATTCAAAGTTTGAAATTTGATCCAACTTTTGCAAAAGGATCAAACTTGGATCAATTTGATACTTTTATTTTTACCAGTGATCAGGATATCATCTTAGAAGGTCTAACCTCATCGACGAAATCAAACTGCTGCCTTCTAGCCCTACTTTCTTGGTAAATCCGACTCACTGATTTTCTCTAGAACCCTTTGAGGACTGAAACTAGTCACCGGCATACTATTAGCCTTCCTCGTGCTGTAATTGGAATTATTTGCCAATTGGCTGCTGCTGCAAAGCCTCACTCAATATCTCCCTCTTAGTCAGTGTGATCAGACGCGTTCCTTGTCCAAAACCACTCTTTTCATGAAATTCCATCACCTTTTGCTCCAGATTATCTGTCTGCTTCAGTGACAACTGAATTAGACGACACACATTCCCCAATATGACACAGCATCGAAATGCCCAAGCTTCTCTGCACGAGCAGAACAGCAATAATAGCCCATGATACACCGGAAGGCATTCAATTCATCAACGAAAATTATATAAGCCTCCCATCCGGATATATTAAAAAAGTTGATGTGAAAAATCGATAAGTTTTCCACATACGTATTTTCACATTCGGCCCATTTCATAAAAGTAGAAACATAAACCCATTCAGTGCTCATGATAAGATTCGAAATCATCATAAGTCAACATTAAATTTGTGGCTTTGTTGTGCAATGAATACAAGAAAGTAGTGGGAAATATTTCATTGTGATTGTTTTTGAGAAAATCTGAGGAAATACCCATAGTTTGAGGTAAAGAAAATTGGATTTCTTTAACACTAAATTGTGAATGCCCTAAGCTTAGATTAAATTCTATTAATAATATAACAGAAGGGAAAGGTACTTTGATCTTCGGAATAAGTTTGTCTTCTTGATATTTCGATTTTTGTAAAACCTTCTGGAACTAGTCTAATGGTGCTATTCCAATGAAAAATGTGATGGGGAAATTTTTCTCTTGAAAGTTTTATTTTAGTACATGCTTGCTCGCAATTTATGCTGCGTTATCGACTTTTCTTTATATTGGTTCCAGTCACGACTGTTTTCTTCACTCCTCGTCATGTTCCAAAACCACTTTATAAAATACAGAATCATATGAGAACAGCCGTGTACTAAAAAAAATGTCTGATCCTCATCGTATTCCTACACACTTAGTCCCGACATTATGCACTTCGGGATTATGGATCTGACAGGATTATGCACATATAATTATGCAAGTTTGCCTACCATTGGGAGTTAATTTATGAAAACATTTTTGAAATACACCTGAATGTATACTATTTTGTGACGAGTGATATTTGATAATACTATGCTTATTTTTTCAGAATAAAATATTAATTTGTTTTATTAACGCAAAAATTTTAAATATTCTAACAATTTATTGAAGAATTCTGGCCAAAATGTACAGTTTGTTAATATATTTTTTGAATAGTTGAATTATTTTGTTCTGACTACTTTTACTCCGCGCGCAAGTCGTTCTACGGCCGATTTATTTAAAAGAAATCTCCTGCGTGTATGCAAATTTTCTCGATGCATAGGGGGAAGTGGGCGCCTTTGAAAGTGGGGCACCTTTGAAATTGGGATTTTTCATCTTTTTCCAAATAAAATTGGGCCATACCGTGATATAATTTAGTTACACAAATAGATTGAGAAGCTAAATTATATCACGATAAGACTTAATTATATTTAAAGATACTGTAAAATCCAAATTTCAAAGATGCCCCACTTTCAAAGATGTCCCACTTCCCCTAATACTATTTCGCACGTTTTTCTCGGTCCCCAAAAAGGTGCATAATCCCAGGACTGAGTGTACCACCAAACAATCGTGATCGGACTAAACAAAGAAAAGTCGATTGCATAGAGCGGTCATGTACTAAAAAAAATCCATCAAAAGTAAATAGCATCATACAGGAGTTCACTCATCTAAAAATAGGCCACGCCCCTTGAACAGCTGGAAATGATAACTAAAATCGTTCTGATCGAATCACGCTATGACACAAAAATCGGGTTTTACAGGATATTTGTGATCTACAAGTGTTAAGATTATCTATTCTAACGAAGTTGGATTTCACTTCGGACTAGGGTAACGTCTGGTATTTCTGGACAAGGTGCTTTTCGGGACATAATATGAGTATTTTGGGACACATAAAAAATCCTATAAATATTTGTTTTCTAATTATTTTTAAGTTTTATATGAAATATTAAGCTCTTTACGTATCAGATAAACATAAAACTTCTGAAATTTTATTTGATTTAAAGCGTGTAATACGCGTGAATTGTGAGTGTCACATTTCACTTTCTACAAAACCTTCAGTGTGGTCAATTTTGCAGATGTCAACACAAACAGTGCTGAGTTTTTTTCCATTTAAGTAACTTTAAAAGTGAAATTTAAACAAAATTTTTATGAAAGAGTGAAGTTTAGAACTTCTACTTAAAGGTAAACAATCAGGCTCGGTGAAATTTTTTTGCATTATATAGCGACTTTTGTCTGTCCCGAAATACCCAACTGTCCCGAAATATACCACTCTCACTTCTTTATATTTTTTGCTATTTTGTTTAAAAAATGATGCATTTTTCAAAATTTTTCAATAAGAATCTTATTATGGATACCATAAGGAACATAAATAATCTGTATCAACAAAAAAAAATTATTTGAGAAGTCGTTAAGCTGTTTGAACTTGAAAGTACTAAAAAGTGTCCCGAAATACCTCACGTTACCCTACAGGAACCAAAATCGCAAATAATCTCATCTAATTGCTAATTTCTTTATAGTTACAATCCTTATCTGTATTTGCAGATTTCCCATGCTCCACGAAATTCTGCCAGGTAGATAGAAAAGAACAGGGAACATGAAGTCAAGAAAAATTGCAATGTTTCTGTTTTGGATATTAATTCAATTGTCCCTGATTTTTGCTCTGAGTTTCGTGAGTATTATTTAAGATTTTTAAATACTCCATTTTATACCAAAAGCTTAACACTTGTTTTTTCATTCAAAGCGCCCCAAAGTCTTCCAATTGGAGAGTTTTTCCAATTGTCCAGGAGAAGATGACAGGCATTGTAAATTCGCCAATCTGAATATTACAAAACTTCGGAATAATTTCTACAGCCTCAGTGGGGACATCATAGTTACTAGAAACATTACATTTCCCATTGCTCTATCTCTGGATGTACATAGGTGCACCCTGGATAAGACTCACTGTGAGTACTATGATCATCTGACCATCTCAAAAATGTGCACAAAAGCGAAAGATGCTAAAGCACTCTGGGCCAACATTGTTAGTTCCATACGTCCGACCCCTAGTTGCCCTTTTCTAGTTGGAACTTACACCATGAGAAATGCTTCGGCAAATCTCAGTCCAGTGGAACGATTGCCTCTCGATGGATATCGTTGGCTCACCAAATTTACTGTGCACGAGGAAGGAAATCCTAAGAAGCAAACAATGTGCGTAGATATTGATACTACCGTTACAATTCAGAAGCGTCGTCAAAACAAAAACAGTCGAAACTGAGTACCTTTGTAGGGGTTATGGTCCGAGGTGAAATCCGACCTCGTCAGATCTGGCCCAAAATTTGGATCTACACGTTTTGAGACTCATTTTGGATTTGGTATCATTTATTGTTTTGTCTTTTGGTGGTGATTGTATTAAATAAAGTTTAAGAACGAACTTACCTTGAATATTGTGAGCTCCTGTTCAGTAGAGTTTGTCGTGAATGAGGCCACTGTACAGCAGTAGTAAACATGGGGTAGTTGTAAACATCAATTTTTGTTTCTACACTACTTGGACTTATGTCAACCACTTCTACAGTGGATAAGGGCCTTGACAAACCTGAGGATTAGCCGAGAGACGGCTTAGTGTAATTATGTTAGAAATAATGGTCAAAATACATTTCCATCATTTTCCACTAAATGTCTCTCGGCTTAAGTCGTAAGTGTGTCTAGGGCATAAGGATCTCTACAGTAACCGTCAGTGAGGGTGACTTTGCCCCCTCCTGTTCGTAAGCTTTTCTTTACTTCTAGAACGTAACGATGACTTTTACCGATCCGATCTACTATGTCTGATCTGTGATGATCGTTCTTAAACGGAATTAAAGAAAATCTTATGAACAGGAGGGTGTCAAAGTCACCAGTAGGGGACAAAGTTACCCGCATTTACGGATTATATTAATTCATATAGGTCTCGTCCTTAGAAGACTAAAATCTAATTTAAAAAAACCGCAGTATTTACAACTACCCCGTGTTTTTTGCTGCTCCAATTTTTTCTGAGATTGAGAAGATCAATGTAGAATTACACATGAAGGAAAATCGGAACTGGATCCAATCTCCAATCATTATTGGCATTAACCTGAACCCTTATTATAAGTTCACTGATACTAAGGTTCATTGGCAAATGGGTAAATGTCTTACTGATTTTTCACTAAAGAAAGTGAGCCACACTAAAATAATTTTGATTTATTTTCGCAAACAGATTCAGTTTAATGGTTATCTATAGGCAAACATTTCGTCCGTATATACCCATGATCTCAATGTCATTCTATCGACTTTTCAATGTCAAAAAAATTAAATCCTCTGATATTATTTCACAGCCATTATGGATTAAGATATTTCAAGGTAAAAAATCGGACTTTTATTACGAATTTTAAATTTTGGAAGGGTTTCATAATGATTTATTAATCAGTTCAAATCGTTAGTAAAATAGCTTTGGAACCGAAAACTGTTCAAAAAAGATAAATTTATGAACAGTTTTAGTTTGTAAGTTCGAGTATTTTGCACAGTTGGAACGCTTTGCCATCTTATTAATTACAAATCTTCAAATGTTATAAAAAAAAACAATTTAATATCTTAATCACTAATTCCTATTGAAACAAAGTTCTATTACTCATGTGAAAAAAACCTTTTCACAGGCTTTTAAATTTACACTGAAAATAGATTTTTTATTTTTATTTTATTGACTTTTTCAGAATTTACAAAGTTTTTTGAAAGAAAAAATAATGTGAAAATCTTTTGTATGAAATTAAAATTTAGTAGCCTTAAGTTTTTCTTTATTTTCGTATTTGTTTAGCCGATGTGATAAGCTATTATCATTTTACACATGATTAATTTTTCTTACAAAATTTTTCCTTTACATTTTAAAGTCAAAAAATAAAAGACAATCTTAAAAACTTTTATTTAAACAATTAGGATCAGTAGAGAATCATTTAGAGGCCTTTGTCCCCTAAATTATACAATTTTTAATCATATTTTTTTATTTATTTATTTATTTTCGTTTAGGGTAAAATGAGGTAATTTGGAACCATTTACAATTTGGGGCATTTGAGATTTTCTCATTGTTTCGGATGAGCAAAGAGACAACAAAGACCGCGAAATAGTACAAAAAGACGATTAAGAAGTAAGGAACAGCTTTTCTTTCTTTTGAACCTCTAAAACAGTGAGAAAATCTCAAATGTCCCAAATTGTAAATGGTTCCAAATTACCTCATTTTACCGTACTGCTTGTGAGCTAGAGCTCTTGAAAGCAAAAATTTAGACAGATATAGGCGTCCAAACAATTCAGTTTTTGTGTGACAGCGGCCACCACCGTCTTAGCGTTAGTAACCAACCTCCAGAGCAGGGGCCTATCAAGCCTAATAAAAAGTGAAGCTATTTTTCACTATAGAAAGTTATTTTGACCTCTAAATAGTCCCAAAAAATTAGTTTTTATTTCTGGGACCTCGGTGACTCATTCGTCCTTAAAGGGTTAAATTTTTAAATTACTTCTAACTATGTCGAGAAATTAAAGCAAAAGTTATTTGAACAGTTCTCAAAATAAGCCAAAGTATAGTATTTCTGTGGTAGAAGAGGGTGATAAGATAACAAAAACCCATCTGAAATCTTTCATCGTTTGTCCTCTAAGCCGATAATAAAGAACGCGAAATTCTGAAAACGAATCTAAAGTTGGGACAACCTGTTCAGAAAATTAATTAAATAAATCTTTAAAGTACTTTAGAATTGCATGATTACTAAATTATTTTTGATTACGAAAATCAAAATTTTTGAAATTGATATGGCTAAGGATCCAAGTTTTACCGAACCTGTGTGTTATCGATCCATTACCGTTTCATATCAGTGTAGTTGGGATTGAAATTTTTAAAACTTTTAATTAAATGCAATATTTACCAAAAGAGTTAGGAATTAAACTCTACACTGATTAAACTTTGACTTCGAAAAATTCAAGTCGTTCACCGAAATTTTACCTGGACTTCCTTCAAAATTAGAAAATAGAAAGACCTAGGGCATGCTCTTTTTGAAGTAAACTAAAAAAGCAAACTAAACTGATATGTCTCAATATCATATAATATGAATTAACGGTCAATTCAAATACTTTAGTTTTGTTAAGTTGGCAGCATTGTTTTTTGTTACTGTTGTTAGGTTTAGTGGTTGTCAAAATAAAAAGTACGTCTGAAGGAGTGCGCGTGGTTTTTACTCGGCTACCAAGAACTCCCAGAAATCTAGGGAATCATCAACCCTCAGACGTATCACTGGCGACGAATAGATAGGCCAGTCATCCGTGAGTATGTCCAAGTTCATAGGAACAATCGAGGCATTCATGCCTGGCGAGAATTTCGCCCAGTATCGAAGCAGAATGGACCATCTTCTCAATGTCAATGACGTGAAGGAAGCAAAAAAGACGCCATTACTGTGCACATTAATCGGCCCGGTGTGTTATAACAAGCTAGAATCACTTGTGGCACCGGAGAAACCAGCCGAAAAGAGCTACAAGGAACTCATGGATGTATTAGAAGCGCATTTCAAGCCAGCAAACAATATTATTGCTGAGCGATGCAGATTTTTCACGCGCAATCGTCGTGACGGAGAGTCAATCGAAGAATATGTGGTGGAGCTTAAAGCTCTTGCACAAGAATGCCAATTTGGAGACTTCTTGAAGGAAGCTCTGCGCGACAGACTTGTCAGCGGAATTAACGATTCTGAAATTAAATCGAAGCTGCTGCTTGTGAGTGATCTCACCTGGGAGTCGGCGATACAGATTTGCAAAGCAGAGTCTCTCGCGAGGAAGAACGTCAGGGAAATGGACAGTTCTACGCAGAGGACCAATGCTGTAGAAGCTTCTGGGAAAAACAAGCACCAAAACCACCAAGCCCATCACAAGAAAGCACCCAAAAAGGACGGTAATCCCAAGGAAACATTCAAAAATCCTTGTCAGAGGTGTGGTCAATTTCATCGCAGAGGTGAGTGCCCAGCGATTGGCACCAAATGTCGAGCGTGTGGCCAGATGGGACATTGGGCGGAAATGTGCAGATCAGCAGCCAAGAAAACAAACCAAGGGAAGCAGAACAGCCTTCATCTTCATCAGACAGCATCACCAAGTAACTTTCAATTCACTAACCCCATGCTTCTTTGTCTTAAAGTAGATAACCTCAATGTAAACTTCGAGGTGGATACCGGGGCAGTTTGTACGGTGATGGGAGCTGATTTTTTCAAGGAAAATTTCCCAAATAAGCAGTTGGAGAACACCTCAATTAAACTGCAACAGGCAAATGGTGATCCTGCTACTGTTCTGGGTAGGTTTGAGGTAACAGTGAGTACTTTTAATCTTCCTATTTTCGTGATCGCAACAAGTGGCTATTTCACACCATTGCTTGGGAGGGATTGGCTGGATACTCTTTTCCCTGGGTGGCGCGATAGAATTTTGATTGACGGTCCCATTCAGAAAGTCACGAACGATAATTTAAAGATTTTTGACGAAATTAAAAGATCATTCCCAAACGTTTGTAACACGGAGGATAAAAGTCCCATACGCGAGTTTGAAGCACATATCCATATGAAGGATAATGTGTCACCGATCTTTTTTAAGTCACGAGTAGTTCCTTTTAATACGAGGGAAAAAGTTGAGCGTGAGTTGATTCGTCTCTGTGAAGAAGATGTCATAGAACCCGTTCAGCATAGCTCGTGGGCAAGTCCGGTGGTAGTTGTACCCAAGGGAGACGGTATTAGGCTCTGCGTGGATTATAAAGTTTCGATCAACAAACACGTTTTGAGGGAACATTATCCATTGCCTCAGATCGATGATTTGCTTGCAAAATTATCGGCGGGAAAGGTTTTCTGCGCGATTGATTTACAGGGAGCTTACCAGCAGATTTCGGTAAATGAATCCTCACGTGAATATTTGACAATGAACACGATCAAGGGGTTGTATCGGTTCAAGAGAATGCCATTTGGTGTTTCCTCTGCACCAAGTGTGTTTCAAAGTATAATTGATCAGATCTTGAACGGTGTCCAGGGAGTAGTGTGCTACTTGGATGACTTGCTGATCTATGGTGAATCCCAAGAAGAGGTTAAGAAAATTTTGTGGGAAGTCTTGAACAGACTCAATGACTACAATGTTAAGATTAATGTCGCGAAATGTAGGTTTTTCGTGGACACGATTCAGTTCTTGGGACACGTGATTTCGCAGGGTGGGGTTAAGCCTAATCCGGAGAAATTAATTGCATTGGAAAATGCCCCCCAGCCCGAAAATTTGAAGCAATTACAAGCTTTTATCGGATTGGTCAATTACTATGGAAAGTTTATTTCAAATCTCGCGGCAATTTTGAGACCCTTGTATGATCTTTTGAAGAAAGAGAATCAGGTCGGAAACAAGCTGAAGTGGAGTAAGTCTCACACTGAATGCTTTGATCGTTGCAAGACTTTGCTCAAGTCTGAGAATATATTGTGTCATTTTAATCCAAAGTGGGAGATTGTCGTGGCTGCAGACGCTTCACCTGATGGTCTAGGAGCGGTGTTGTCGCATATTTGTCCTGATGGAGTTGAAAGGCCAATATATTACGCTTCACGTACTCTGAGTCCAGCTGAGAAAAATTACTCACAGCTCGATAAGGAAGCAGCCGCGTTGATTTTTGCGATCAAGAAGTTTTACAAGTTCTTGCACGGGCATAAATTCACGATCTACAGTGACCATCAGCCACTTATTTCCATTTTCGACCAAAAGAAAAATAATTCTTTGATTCTTTCTCCAAGAATGCAGAGATGGCAGGGAATTATTTCTACCTTTGATTGCGAACTTAAGTATCGTCCAGGGAAGCACCAGGGAAATTGCGATGGATTGTCGAGGTTGCCTGTTGAGTGTACAGATGTTATGGACGATGACGTTAATCTCAAAACACTTCATGTTAGTGAGAGTCCGATTAATTACGAAATCGTAAAAGCCGCTTCACAGTCAGACCGAGAATTAACAAAGTTGCGCGAATTGATTGTCTCTGGATGGCCAGAGAATCCAGAAAAATTGCCTGACAATATGAGAGATTATTGGAAGTTCAGGTCGTCACTCTCAGTGGAGGATGATTGCATTTATTACGGCTTTAGGATCGTAATTCCGCGTTGTTTGCAGAAGAAAATCCTCTACATCATTCACGAATCTCGCTGTGGAATAGTGAAGATGAAAATGATCGCGCGTTCTTTGGTCTGGTGGAAGGGTATCGATAAGAAGATAGAAGAGTTCGTGAGTCAGTGCGAGGGTTGTGTTAGCACATCTCGATCAAAACCACAGGATACGTTTAAGTGGAAAGAGACATCTCATCCGTTCGAAAGGGTTCACATTGATTTTTTTCACTACTGTGGAAAGGAAGTCATTGTATTGATCGACAGTTATAGTCGTTGGGTAGAGGCAAAAGTCATGTCGAATACATCAGCAGGGAAGGTGATCGAGTTTCTGGGTGAAGTTTTCATGAGAATGGGAACTCCGAAAGAACTAGTTTCTGATAATGGTCCGCCATTCGGGTCAGTGGAGTTTAAAGATTATTGCGAGGGGAAAAATATCATGGTCCTAAAGAGTCCTCCATATCACCCCCAAAGCAATGGAATCTGTGAACGCGTTGTTCAGACCGTGAAAAATGCATTGAAGAGGGAGATGATTAGTAATCACTTTGCCGCTCATCAATTGCCTGAGAAACTGAACGATTTTTTGACGCGTCATAATCATGCTCCTAACACCGCTACAAAGATGTCACCTGCGGAAATGGTATTTAATTTTGTCCCTACTAACCCTACTAACCAGATGAACCCGCATTTCAAACATGTGCCTAAGTTGAAAAAGGATTTGCAAAAGAAGGGTACACAAACTTTTAATTTGCCCGAGCAAAAATTTAAAGTAGGAGATCAGATTTTGTACCGTCTTAATGCGCCAGATTTTGTGAAATGGATTCCAGGTCAGATTATTACTGTATTGAGTAGGCTTAGATACATCATAGCAATAGGGAATAATCTTAAGCAGGCGCACAAAGACCAGTTGAAGCTCAATAAGGGAAAAATACTTCACAGGTACCCAGTAATTTTCCAAAGGGAAGAGGAGAATGAGAATCCTGAGTCTGAAGATGAGTTTGACACATGTGAGTCAGGAGAAGAAGTTAAAAGTCCGGAACCTTCAGTCCCGAGACTACCAAGGCGTTCAAAGCGAATCCGCTATCCACCAAGAAGGTTTACTTTTGATTGAGGTTAAATCAATGTTTGAAATTGCGAAGCATGGAAGACAGATTCATGTTAGAATTTAAGTGATCTAGGATTAGATTTCATTTAGCTGAATTATCCTGATATTGAAGACATTATCTTTTTAAAAGAAAAGAAGTAGATGATATGTCTCAATATCATATAATATGAATTAACGGTCAATTCAAATACTTTAGTTTTGTTAAGTTGGCAGCATTGTTTTTTGTTACTGTTGTTAGGTTTAGTGGTTGTCAAAATAAAAAGTACGTCTGAAGGAGTGCGCGTGGTTTTTACTCGGCTACCAAGAACTCCCAGAAATCTAGGGAATCATCAACCCTCAGACGTATCATAAACTAATTAAATAAACTAAATAAATAAAAGTGGAAAACACTTTCGGACCTAATATTCACTTACACCGAAGATGAAAAGTCGATATCCTTTGCCGATTAGGCTATAGGGCGGCAAAAAATTATTAGTTCAAGCAATAAAAAATAATTTATATTAATTATAAATAGACTGAACCACTGAACCATTTTTACAAGTTTATTCTCTACGACGACGTTACGAAAAAAAAAATGTGAAAATCAAGAAAGGTTCAGTGTTTCCATCTATTTCCTGGTGCATTCCCTCGAACCGAAATTCTAGTGATTAACAAAGACCAGAACTAATAATTTACAGCTACATTTCATAGTATTTAAGTAAGTTTCTTAACAATCTCACCTACTATTTAATACAGAATTAAAATAGTAAGAATTTTTGAGAACTTCAATCAGTATCAATTGTATTTGCGTACAGAGAATCGTAAATCAGAGCAATTAATACTCAAATCACCCAGTCTTCTCTGCAGTAAAAGTAGGAAAACGTCCTGACTTTACCCTGAACTGACTTTTCCTGAAGGGCACAATGCAATTGGTAAAGGTCGTGTGACAAGTCAAACCGAGATTTTAGCCTCTATAACTCAGTGGCTACAGCCGGTGGCAGCCAAAATCCCGAAAGCCAAAATCCCGAACGCCAAAATTCCGAAAAGGCCAAAATCCCAAATTTTTAAAATCCTGAAAGGAATGAAATTATATGGAGGAAAATGTTTTGAATAATTTCCTAAGACAGAAGATTGCCCTTTGCCTTGCGGGTACAATCGTGGGAGTAGCTGTGACACTATTAATAATTTGGGATTTTGGCTTTCGGGATTTTGGCGTTCCGGATTTTGACTGGGACTCGGTTACAGCACTTGTCTAGATAACGAGATGTCCTCAGTTCGATTATGAGTAAAGGTAAGAGTTCCTCCTATTTCCAATCCAGATAAGACTTGAATAAGCATAGTTTAAAAAAAAACCTGGTTAGCATAATTGCTTATACAAATGAAGAAATAGCTCTTCTATAAATTGAAATTTTAGATCGAATCAAAATAAAAGTCCTAATTAATAATTAAGTTGTTGTTAAAAAAAAGTTAAAATTTTTACTTAAATTTAATATAAATATTTAGGATCTTTCGTTAAAGGTATAGGGGGCATGCACTAAATTTATATTTTAATTATTTTTTTCCATGCAATGTACGGAGATAATAAATTTCTAAATTGTACACTCTGGTAAATATTTGTCTTTTGGAAAGTCATTGGGTAACTTTGTGGTGGAATTGGGAGGAATTTTCAGTAAATAAAGGGGTGAATGTGAACGAATTTGCCGGTTGGATGAAAGTGCAAGTCTTGCACTTTCATCTCCATTGTCTCGTTCTCTAGCCAGAGAGCAAACACATTCGGTGGCATTATTTTGGGGTGGCATAATGAAAAACTGAGTGTCGCCACAGAGCATACACTGTGTCTGGGAAATTGTGTGCGGAGAGGATTTTGGGGGGCGATGGTGGAAAATGGAGTTCCCTCTGAGTCACATGTGTGCTGGATTCTGTGGCTTGTTGGAGGAGCACGCGATGGCCATCAAACCCCGTTCGTGTCCTCGAAGTGGCCCCAAAAGGAATTGCAGATCCTAAATACAACAATTTGAATTCAACCACTCTCCATTTTTTGAATGGGGAGAGATACTGAATTGTGGGCGTTTAACTATGTACATATGTGGGGTGGTTTTTCGGAGACGAGAATATTAGCCACGGTTCATTTACCCTTTGTATCCTTGTCACGTTTTTCTCTCTATTGTGCTGTCGTTCTCTCCTCGGGATGGGTGTATCTCATCCGGCGAAGGAATAAAAAAAAAGAGGAGAAGTAAGAGGCACCACTGAATATCCAGAGCCAGAGGACGAGGATGGAGCATCTCAATGGAGCCTTGTGCTAGATGTGCCCAGAAATGATAATAATTCAACAAATATTCTGCGGTGTCTTCCGGCACAAAACACATCCAGAAGTTGTGTCTTTTATCAAATGTGAAGCTTGATGTTTCTCTCTATTTTTTTTTTGCCTCATCTTCACCCACACTCCTTCAAGCAAATACTGCTTTTCTCCTCATCCTCCACTGCAAAGTTTCCCATCATCTCTTTAAGTTTTCAACACTTTCCTCATCATTTTCCACTCTGCACTGATCCACTCCTCAGAGTTGGGAGTAACGCATTCGTTGGAAGTGATTGAAGTTTTGCAACAGATAAAATTAAGCACTGATAAAGTTTAAACATTGATTTAGGAAAAGTATAATTACCTCTGTAAGTAACAAGTTATTGATTTTCATCCTTTTTTACACGGAATAAGAAGACTTATTCCATTTTATTTATTAATTTATTCTTAACAATAATTTCCTTGAGATACGATCTTAAATTGAGCTATTTTGTTATTGTCCATCGCCGTCTTAACGTTAGTGTCTGACTCCTTATAGGGTTATCCTTACTTACAATGTCAAAAATCACTCTTTTTATTCCTTAAATCGATAGATTACCTATCTTAGAATATATCACAAAAATAAGAAAATCAAGAAGATGGTCTCCCTCCGGATATCATAAGCCAATTTAAAGTATTTTAGAAGATACAAAAACGAGCAAAGGGGCGCTGAGTAAATATACAAGTTCCTAGGCGAACATCCAAAACTTTAAATCGCTTTTCTTTTAAGGGGAAGTGGGGAACCTTAGAAATTGGGACTTTTCATCTATGTTTAAGCGGAACTAAGACATATATAATGTAATTTAGATTCTCAACGTGTTTGTGCAGCTAAATTATTTATATCACGAAAAGGATCAATTTTGTTTGAAAATAGGTAAAAAATCTCAATTTCAACCCCATTCCCCTATAGAGAAAATTGTAAAAATTCCCCTATTCTTTATTTTTACAATTTTGTTCAGTTGGTAGGAAAGATACCAAAAAACTTATAGACCGATTTGAATGTAGGGGAAAGTGCCTATGCTTTTTGCACGGTCCCAAGCTTCATATTGACTAAATCTTTCCTATGTTTCTCTCAATAAATGTAACTACGCAAATATATTTTAAAAACAGGATACTTTCCCCTGGTTTTTAAAATATGGGTGCGATGAATCACATTTACTGAAAAACAGGAAAAATTTACTCATTATAAAGTTTGGGACCGTACAAAGGAAGGGCACTTTCCCCTACATTGAGATCGGTCTATAAGATTTTAGAGAGTACTGTAACGAAGTGATTCACTGTACTAATTTGTTACTATTATTACTGTTACTATATTTGTTACTATACTCATCAGGGGCCTCTAAACATTTCATTTTTCATACGTTTTTGCATAGAAGCACTGAAGACTATTGGCAAGTTTTTTCCTTAAGAGAATTGACTTATCAGTCTGATATATCTCGAAATCGTGCATTAAAAGCTATCTAAAAATACATATTTCATAATATTCGCCGAAATAATACAAGAACTACGAGCAAATTTGCTTAAGTCGCGGTGCAATATCTGCAAAATTTTTCCAAGGAAAAATGAAAAATAGCTTCACTTTGTATTAGGCTTGATGGGGCCCTGATACTAATGGTGTATTTTGTATTTTTTCGAAAAAACTGTTTCACGTCTTCTAAAAAATCTTGAAAATTAGCTAATTTTTTACCTCTTAATTCGAAAAACCCCCTTACACGAAAACACTGCTGGAAATGATCTTTTACGTATTTTACCAGGTCTGAATCACCCAAATTCGAAATAAACAGAAAATAAATTGCATCTAAGAATTAAAAATTTTATATTTATCAAATTTTATTTATAGTGAATTTTTAATACTCCATTTCGGTCTTAACAGGAGTGTTAATTGTCTTTCTTTATTTAATTTCTTTTTTATATATTTAAATAAACAAATAGGACAAAAAAATCTGTCCTCTGTAGAATAAATGTCCCTATATAATTGATTGTCTGTGGTAGTCACAAATCAGAGGAGAAGCTCCCTATTCCGCTCACGAGGTAAGCTATTCCATAAAATAATTGCCTCTACAAAAAGGGAGTTGCGGAGAAAGTGACACCCTGAACTAGGCACACGTATACATGAAGCCCATGAAGCCCTAGTCCTAGTGGATGATCCAGGCACCACAAACTCCGCGAGATACCGTGGCCCACTAGTAAATAATAATCGGGAAACAAAGGCAACAGAACGAGCCTCAAGATGGGGGACAAGAAGAAGACCAAGGATGAAGTTAACCCAAGGAGAAATGTGATTAAGCTTGCGAAGCCCAAAGACATAACGGACGCAGGAGTTGAGCGCCCTGGTCAGGTCATGCGATCCTTTGTCTTAGCACTGGCACTGACAAATAACTCAGCCCCATAAGTGAAGAAATGCATTACAAAAGCCTTGATAAGTACACTGAGAAAAATACAGGGGTGTGATTAACTTTTTTTGCTCATAACTTTAACACTTTTTAGGTGTAAAAATATATCAACATTTTTTAATGTTAATTTTACACCTTTTCAAGGGTAAAACTAACATGAAAAAGGGTAACTTTAACCTCTAATACACCTAAAAAGCATAATATTTACACAGATTTCGGATCAATACTGCAGGATAACATAACATTTCCGGAATGTTATTTTAACTTTTTCGGATTTCTCTCACTCCAGTGTAGGAGTAATGTACGCTATAAGGTGAATGCTTGATTTCGTCTAAGGATATCAAGAGCATGCAAGGTATGAAAAACCTTTCTGAATTTCTCAGCCGCATGGTCGGACCAAGTGAGGGTTTCATTGAAGATGATCCCTAAGTTCTGACCCTAAAAGTAAAGGGGATAATTTCATTCCTTAAAGAGAGGATGAGGAGATTTATTTCTTTTAATTTTACGGAGTCTATTCTGATTTGCGACTATGACTTTAGAAAAAGCGTGATATTTTCATTTTTAATTTTGGAATGATTTCCTGAAAATTTATAAACCAGTTTAATTAAAAAAAAAAACTAATTTACGGAGAGCTGGATCTCGTGAATTTTGTGAGTAGCAGTCACTCAAGTCACAAGGAAAGATTCGAGTTTATTTTAAATTTTGCGGAAAAATCCAGTCTATGTATCGATTTCTACAAAAATCCTGTCAACTTTCCGATTTTTACAAGGATCCTTCCAAGGATCTTTCCTATTTATCTGTCTTTCAAAAATCGTGATGATCTTGATCTCTATAAAGATTGTTCCGATTCGAAGATCTCGACGAAGATCATCTTGATTTGTCAATCTCTACAAAGACAGAAACGATTTGTTGATCTTTATAAAAATCGTGCTGATGTGTTGATCTCTTTTGTGTTGATCTGATTTTTGCAGACATTGTGTATGCTTTTAGCAGGATGTAGAGTGAAAGGAACGTCTATTGATACTTTAAGAACTCGTGTCAGCACCTATTGACACCCTACTCTGTACTATTTGGGATATGAAATTTGAACATATCTGTTTATAGTAAAAGGTATATTACAGAAAAAACGTTATATTACTTATATTTTACTAGATACATTAAATAATTTTCAACATTTTGACAAAAGTGTCAATAGAGGTTCCCTGACGAACAGACGTTCCTCCGACCCTATCTCTAACAGGTCTAAAAATCTCTACAAAGATCAGCCTCGATTTCCGATTTCTAGAGATCATTGCAAAACTCACCCCGGTATAATGATTTTAATCCTTCACTTCGATTTTATATGTTTTTTTTTATTTTATTTTTATATATTTATTTTTTTTGTAAATAAATTTCGTAAATGAATTTTGCAACATATTCTCTGTTCTAGTAATTTTCTAACTCTATTTTGTAATGCGAACGCTCCCATATTTCTCAAATTGTCATTGAACCAGATCCAGTCAGGCCTGAGAATTGTGGGTGAGAGTCTTCCTTTGGGGATGGTAGTGTTATTTCACATTTCTACTTGACAAGAGAAATGTGATGGTCAAAAGATTATCGCTCCCTTTACGCTGGACTGAACTCTATGTCCAGGGACTTGGATATTCTCCGGGGGATTCCGGGAAGCATCAAGTGAAACCCATGAACATAAGATTGAAGGGCGATTGTTCTCTTTGCCTCAGGATGACACCCCAAAGAGGCAAGAAAAAGAGAAAAAAAGTTAGAATTTATAAATAGAGAAATATCTTGTTTCTTACTGTTGAGATATAATGAAGAGTGGCACTTTTTTTTGCGCGCACTTTCCATCATTTTCCCATGTTTGTACAAGGTCTTGGTTTCTGCCATGGAGAAGTGATTCTGTGGCAGCATTTTTGTCTTCCCGGACAAGTGAAAAAAAAAAGAAGAAAAGGCACTTTTTCCCATGGGGATTGGTAGAAACGCACAATTGATTTATTATTCTGGAAGAAATTATAGACGTTTTATCGCGCAATTTTCTTCGAGGCTGAGCGACTAGGGCACAACCTAGGAGAGTGAAAAGTTGGGGATGACAAGGGAGAAGTTAGAAAATGGGCTGTGAATGGGATGTTGGAATAAGAAGAGAGAAAAAAAAATCGCGGAGCCAGAGTTTATGTGCAATTTATTTGATTCAGCTGCTGAAAACATGAATAGTCAGTTTGGCACTCGGGGCCACGGAAGGGGCACCTCATCCCATACAACGGAGGCCTGAGAAAAATTCCCAGTGAATGGAGCCCGTGCATGTGTGAAGAATAAAAATTCACCGCCTTTCGCCACCAATAGGGTGGGTGTTTGAATTTTAACCTACAGTGATACTCTTGAGAAAATCACAGTTATTATCAGCGACTGAGAATGTTTACAAGGATCCTTCCTATTTATCTGTCTTTCAAAAATCGTGATGATCTTGATCTCTATAAAGATTGTCCTGATTCGAAAAACTCGACAAAAGATTGTCTTGATTTGTCGATCTCTACAAAGACAGAGACGATTAAAAATTAAAATGAAAATTAATATTAAAATTAAAAATGAATAAATTGATGTTAAGAAATCGTCAGTGGGATTAAAAATTGTCGTAACTTCATCATCAGCTCATTAGCACTTCTACTAAAAATATGGGAATACACTAATATACAAGAACTGCTGATGAGGTGATGAGGAAGTTACGACAATTGCTGACCCAACCGACGAAGTCTTATTTCTACATAAAGGTCAAATTTGCATAACACAGATTGGAATTCATAATCTAAAATTTTTATTGTGATCAGGCTAGAAATAGATTATGGTCATCACGATCATTCTATGATTTTTCTATGAATTTTAATTTCTATTTTTTAGTTTATAAGTTTTATAATTTATTATTTTACAGATGACGTGATGCCGGGGATCAAATAATATAAGTATTTCTATATTCTAACGAACATCGATTTTCTATCACCAAATGTAAATAATCTTTTTTACGACCATACTAGAGGATCATTCCTACATGAATTAATATAAAATTGTATGCAGGAACGTCAATTTTCTATGATGAAAAACCAACAATGCGTTTCTTATGATCTAATTGGAATATTGGTTTTTCTATGATAAAATTCAAACAACATTTTTCCAATTGTCAATCAAGAAGTTTGCTTTTTCTATGACTAAACTAGATTGACGCTTTTCAAATGATCAACAACAAGAAGTTCTTTTTTCAATGATTGCATTACAAAGTAAGATATCTATGACGAAATACAAACACATCTTTCGCTACAATTTAATTAGAATATCGCTTTTTTCTATGACCAAATTGAAATATTGCTTTTCCAATCCAAACAAGAAGTTTACTTTTTCTATGACCTAATTAGTACATCGTTTTTCTATGAACTAATACGGATCACTCATTTTCTAAAAAAGAAGAAAAAAAAAACATTTGTATATAATCTTATTGCAATATCCCTTTTTCTATGACCAAATAGCAACAACGTTTTTCTAATATTCAAATCAGAAGTTTGCTTTTTCTATGATTCTGATACAAAATTAATTTTCTATGACGAAAGATAAACAGCAATTTTCTTATAATTTCTCTTTTCTATGACCAAATCGGGACAATGCTTTTGCAATTGTTAAACAAGAAGTTCGCTTTTTCTATTACTTAATTTGATCCTATTTTTCATATGAATTAGTACGACTATCTCAGTTTCATTTAAAAAAAAACATTGCAAGAATATTCTTATATGATGAATTTGAAATATTACTCTATCTAGAATCAAATCGGAACAGCGCCTTTTCAGTGATAAAACAAAATCGGATCGTTTTTTCTATAACCTAATAATAACATCGATTTTCTATGAACACCAATATAGTGCATTCAGTGCGAAAAAACGAAACAACATTTATCTAATTCGAATACCTCTTCTTCTATGACCAAATTATAATAACGCTTTCCCAATTGTCAGTCAGGAAGATTAATTTTTCTATGACCTAATTAGAATGTCGTTTTTCTATTATCTAATATTAAATTACTTATTTTCTACTGAACCAATTGGAATAACATATCGACGGTTGCCTCAGCAACTGTGCTAACTGCATTTGCTATGTGTCAGCATTCGTTGTAAGCAATGCATCGCTGCGCGGCGTTTGCAATGAATGCAGACACAAAGCAGATGCAGTTTGCACAGTTGCTGAAGCAACCGACGATATTTATGTGGACTAAATGTGATCTTTCTATTTCTATGACCTAATTAGAATAATTATTTTCAAATGGTCATACAAGAAATTCGCTTTTCTATGATTTTATTACAACAACAGTTTTCTATGACGAAATATGACAAACGGTTTTCCTACGTCCAAGTTGGAATAACATTTTTATGGGATCTCATTTGAACTATATTGAGTAATACTTTTTCCATGACCAAAAAAATAGTATTTTTCCAATAATTAAAGACGATAAACACTTTTGTATGTTTAGATCAGAATATTGATTTTGTTGTAATCTGACAGTCGTTTTCCTATAACCAGAGTATAAAACGTATAATCTAATTTGATTATATTTTTTTGTGCTCAAATAAAAAAAAGACTTTCCTATGGCTTTAGAGGACAAAAACTTTAATTCGGTTGGATTGTAAGTCTTTTTTTTTATGACGAAGTTCGAAGAATGCTTTGTCTATGACCAAATTGAAAGAAGAATTTCATATTAAATATAAAACGAAATAGCTTTTCGATGACCAAAACAACTAAATTGAAAGAATATTCAGATTTGAGTACTGGTTATTCCATGATCAAACATTAATTATATATTCTACTTATTACTTAATTTAAATATGACTTTTTGTCATCAACTGAAAAGGTATTTTTTTCTATGACAAAAAAGGTGGATAAATTTTCTATGAATAAACTCAGTTCATTGTTTATTTTATGTATAAATGTAAATTTATGTGAGTAACTAAGAAGAAAATTGTTTCTATGACCAAATAAAATCAAGGATTCGTTTTGACCAAGTGATTTGGGCAAGTTTTCTAATACCAAAGAGAAAGATTTCCTTTTCTACGAAATGGAATGGCGATGTTTTCTATGACCAAATAGAATAACAACTCTGGCAATTAGAGTTTTTTGCTACATATAACCAGGCTGATAGATGTTTTTTTTTTACAACAGCATAACTAAAGTAAAGTCACTAAGATTTGACTAGAGCCTTTTCTATGTTTTAATAATGTAGCACGAATGCTACAGGCCCCATACTAGAACATGCTGAAGCACCTTCATCGCTAGCCTCCCGGGATTGAGCCCCATTGTCCATTCCAAGACGGCCACGAATGCAGCGTCCTCCTCGCTTCACTGGTGAAGATCGATTAAGGATCCGATTCGATTGTGCCTTCGGAATAATTCGTCGAGCACTCACAACCCCATCTAGCGGAACTGTAGCGATATTGTAACTTGAAGTCAGCCGCCGTTGTAGCACCCCTCAAAGTTACCACCCCAACTGAACAGCGTTTGGTACCGTTGGCTTAGAAGAGTCTTCGACAGAACGGGCTTTCTCCCTACAACTCCTCTAGGCTCAACAGTCCGGCGATTTCGGATAAATTTGCAGCATTTGAACTTGGTATTAAAGAGAATCCTATTTCTAATATGCTGTGTAAGCTTATCAATGCACCCAATGGGGGCAGGATGGTTTTCAGGGGAGGCCGCCAGAATGTTTGGCCCTGTGCCATGTCTAAGACCGTAAATTACAATTTTGCAAGGCTGTGCTCTCTATCTGCGCTTCATTGGACACCCCTCCGACATTTTCCACCCAGCATCACCTCCCAATCGCCCATTCTCACGTGCTATCGGGATGATCCCGCCCTCCCCTAAACCCAGATATTATTTAAATAATAATTTAAATCATGAGTTACCACCCAGCCAGAAATATGCCAGAGCATTTTAATACACTCAGCAATTTGATGGTGAATCAATTCCAGTGGAATATCACATCATCCCCACCGAATTGGTCCAGAGGGTGGCAGTCACTGAAGGCTCCAGTGGAAATTGTAGGGAAAAATAAATTTTCCATGTGTGTGTTTTTGGTGCTCAATGAGAGAGAAATTATGAATTATATTCAATATTTATGTCATGTGACGCCTTTTTTTCAACCCTTTCCACCCACTGAATTTTCAATAAATTCTATTTTCCGATAATTTTCCAAAAAAGACACTGAAATTTATGGTTTTTTCTTCTAACATCTTCCTTGCCTCTAACAATGAAAAAGATATTTCGATGGACTAGGAAAATACACTGGTAAAAATAAAAGGGTCAAATTGACCCTTTTCCAAAGGATGGATCATATTTGACTCTTTGAAAGGGTCACCAGGTACCCTTCGAAAGGGTCACGGTTTTGACATCTATTTAATTCCGGAATAAACGAATAAAAAAACAATGAAAAAGTGATCTTTGGTGTTCGCTCAGATGAGAGAAATATGATATCAGTAATAAGTTTACAATAAATCATGATTATTCGTGATAAATGTGCATACTAAATTTCAAGTGATACAAAAGTGAACCTTTCAAAGGGTCAAATACGATCCATCCTTTTGAAAAGGGTCAATTTGACCCTTTTATTTTTACCAGTGTATTGTTGCTGGAAAAATGTTAAAATGGGCAGTTTTTCAGCAAGATATTTTTGCAATGAAAATGATAACAATTTTCAATAACTGATATTGCAATATTCTTTTATTTGCATTCTAAATTGATAAGGGCTTACAAAATATTTTTAAAACGCCTTAAAAAATTCTTTTTGAACATTAATTTGGTATTATTATTAATTCAGTAAAAATATATAGATAACTTTTAGAGTTTCGAGGCTTACATGTATTTGCTTTAACCAGTTGTTGCATCCATTGTTCAAATAGAATTGCGATAAGTGACTCAATAAAACTACATTTTAAATAATGTACGCTTTATTAAAGTTATTTTTGCAATAAAGCACTTTTAATGTAGGGTAAGTGTGCCAAATTTCGGCATAGTTGCATGCAAGCGTCAAAGTCTCAAGTTTGAAATGTAATATTTTATATTCAAATTGATTTTTTTTATTCTTCCTTTTGTAAGAGTGTTGCTTGAAACCTTGTAAAGAGTTTACCGTCTTTACTTACTTTAAAATTATTCCTAATACATTTTAAAATGAATAAAAATTTAGACATAGCTTTGGTGCTCTATTTCGTCCACCTTCATTCTCATAGTTCCTTGCCCTTCAGGAATTTTTCCAATGCCTTTTTCACGTCATCTCGTTTGTCGAAGCTACATTTTTTGTTATTCTTTTGCATTGTATAATCTCTAGAGTACGTAAAATCTAAAAGTTCATGGAAATTCGAGGAACAAAAAAGGTGGCCGAAATAGCAAGCTGGCCGGAATTTGGCACACTTACCCTACTTAGCGAGAAAATAAATCATACAAAAGCCTCAAAATTATTTATAACCCGATCTATTCTTGTAAAAGTTTATCCTCAAGTAAAAATGTAGGGGAAGGTGGGGCAGTTTTACCCCTAAATTACAAAATAGATTTTGAGACCATTTTGCAAAAAGATTATAAACAGAAGTAAAACTTTGTATATTCTGTGAGTTACTGTTGAGTTTAGGGTTAATAAAAATAATAACAATAATCCTTTAATTTTATTAGTCTATTGTGGAGAAATTCATTTCACTTGAAAGGCAGAATGTGTGAAAGTCCCCCATTGAGGGGCAATTTAAAGATAAATATGAGGCAATTTTTGAGAAAGATAAAACGTGTTCATAGGAAACTTGCGATATCAGAATTGATTAAAATTACTATTTTGAAGTCTTTTAAGACTCTAAAATATGAAAATGTAATCGAACAAGAACTTTATAACAGAATTTGAACATTAATTGATCATATAGAGAAAATAAAATATCGTCAAAGATTTCCAAGCCTGTTTCTCATAAATTGAGCAAATTTTCTTTAAATTTTTATACGAAAGAAATGTCTTTTGTAGTAATAAGCTAATTCTGTACATTGCTGGATCGTTATATCACCTTAGAACATCTCCTTTATAGTATAACAGTTTTATAACAGTATTTAAAAGTCTTGAATTTTTATAATACTAAAAAAAATTTACAATATCTTGCTGAAAACATTCTGAAAATATATTATAACAATTAAATTCATTATTTCCAAGCACGTAAAAAACAGTAAAAATTTTTTTTATTAAAATTTTTTAATAAACTTTTAGGAAATACTACTTTCCATAATTCCGAACTTTATCGACAAAAGCAGCTACAAAACGTTTTCAATGATCATTTTAAGTTAATTTTGATTGAAAAAGTAAATTGTTAGACACTGGAAACTTCCCCGTGTGCTTGCATGAAACTGCCCCTCACGTACTTTCGGAACTCAAATCAAAATTGTCAGAACCGTCTTAGAATTCATTCAACGCTAAATGCCTTATAATAATCATAAAACCACTGGTAATTTAATACAATTATGTTACTTCGATAGGTAAGTGCAATAGTTCAGAAATTGTTGAAAATAAAACACATTACAAAAAGTTTCATTTTGATGCAGTTTTACAAAATCAATTACAGAATTCAAACGAGAAGCGTCACGAAATTAATTATTTTTATGAACATGGGTCTCAGTTATTTCTTCAATAACATAAAGGTTTTATCCCATTCCTTTCAAAAAGATAAGAAGAATATGCAAAAATTGAAACTGCCCCGTCGTTAAACTGCCCCACCCTCCCCTATATAAATTTAGGAACAATAAAACTACTGTAAAATTTCTTCTCCTTATTATATTAGTTTTAGCATATTAAACAGGTGGAACATTTAATTAATAAGGTGTTTTCCATTAATTGACTACTAAAACATTTTTTTACAATTTAACACGTCAGCAATAAACAAAACGATCGCGTCGAATTTTTTCCATCAGATGAATTTACTCAGAATAATCTTGTCCACCGCAAAGGTAGGTTTTTTTTCAAAAACTGTCGTCAAAATTCAGGTCCCAACGGCTGAATTTTTAAAATTTTAAAATGAAAATTTCAGGAAATATACTTGATAGGGGGAGGTAGAGCTACTTTGAGCACTGGAGCTAGATTTTTATGCGTCCTTTTCGCCTATTCCTAAATGAAGCTGATTCTTACAATTATTTTATTTAGATCCACAAATTATTAATATTTATTTGTTATAAATTGTCAAACATACTTTTTCTGTAATTAATTTTTAGTTGGATTTTGTTGAAGGATCGATCCTCTCGTGTCATTTAATTTTTATCGTTGGGCGTAGAAGAAATTTATTGTATCTTTAATACAGATTGTTTCAAATAAAATCATGAGTGAGTGACTTTGTCAAAGATTCTCTTTTTTGTAATTCAATTTGTTATAAATATTATTTAATTTATAATTATAATAATATTTTCGAAAAAAAAACTTCTAGTCACTTAATAGCGTGTAAGTGTTGTTTTTACCCTCGTTTTAAAAATAAAAGGCGTTGAAATAACACCTAAATAGTGTTCTTTAAAAAACAGTTATATTGCTAAGATCTTATTTATTATCAGCTTTTCTGTTTTTTAGTGAAAATTTGAAATGTAATATTTACCCTTATTTTAAACCCTGTCTTCCAGATCTCTTTCTCAAATTGCAATTGGTTGATGATTTTCTTTTAGCCAAGGATGCGGTTTCATGTCCCGTATTGGGATTTTTCCAAGCACGTCTAAAGGCGTTATGATAAGTTCTTAACAGTACAAAGTGTTATATTTCAGTAAGGAGAAAAATGACTTTCCAGAAGTGCCGTTCTCCAAATACCCTCAAATGGATGAAGACAATTTAAATCGGTGGAGCTGTTTGGGCAAAAAATGTGATTCACCATTTGCGCCTCTTGTAGAATCTCTTCCATTCCAGTTTCAGTGTCAGATCCAAAACCCCATCCAGTTCCGGAAACCCACGCAAGAGAATTGAGATTGTTCGAGTGGGTGTCAGGCGATGTCGTGAACGATTTTCTGCAACAAACACGACACAAGTTTCCTTTCCGCCTCTTTTGGCGCCCGCTGAAAAATTTGTACATTAAAATGACAAAATGGAATGTGTGGCGCACATGTGAACTTTATCCTGGCATTTTTTGGATATTATAAACTTTTCGGATTCGTATTAAAGTTTTCCCATTCAAATAAATTCCCAGAGACTCTCAACTTTTCTCACACCAACCCCCATCCTCTTCTCTCTCTCTTGTGCAGAATTTTCCATGGCATTTTCCATCTCATACGTCTAGGGGGTTGTCTCCTCTATTGCTCCAGAACCCCTTTGCCTGTTCCTTTGGCTGCGCATTTTGCACTCAGATCACATCACACAATATTCCATCTGACACACTGCTGTACAATATAATTCTTGTGTTTTCCACCATCCGTTTCCCATATCCAAGAACAAAAAAAAAAAAAACATACAAAAATATCCATCTGAGGGAGATGGAGAATAATGAAAAACCTTTCAATATCACTTTTCACTGGATCAGATACAATTTTTTTCAATTCCTCGTAACACTTTTCCAAAAGTTTTTTTTTCTTTGGTTGAATGGGGGTGGAGTAGGGGGCTTGATAAGGGGGAGAGGACGAATGAGAAATTTGTGCTATAGGAAAATTCTCCTTCTCCAAAAGTTCCAAGATGAAAATTGCTGTTATACTATAAAATGATGATAAATCTGTGTGTAAAGAGTGGAAATGTGTGGACAGAAGAGTTCTTGGTTCCTGGGACGAAAGTTCTCGCAACTTTGACAAATTATTGAGGACAAAACCGGAAAGTGTTTCCATGGACATTCTCCTCCAGACAAAAAGTATTTCATTTTTCATTTTTGATGTCAACACTGTGAGGGTGGAAATTTTATCAATCTGCTGTATATCTCACATTTGTAACACTTTTTTTCTCCTCAGTAAACTTTAAGATAAGTCACACATATTGCACGATGCTGACCTTATTATTGAGGTACTTAGAAAGGAAACTTTTAGAAATACTTTTATCATCCTGAAAGTTGCGTAAATTTTACATGTTCTGAAGACTACCTTTCTCAATTTTTATGAACTGAAAATCCATTGAGAATAAGTTTCGACATAATTTTATAAAAATAGGCCACGCCCATTTGTGAAATAAATACAGGTATTTGATTTTTTTTAATGTTGATAAGCTCTAACTTTCAATTTTAGTTTATGATTAAATTCACAAATTTTATTGTGAGAGAAATTTATTAGAATCTTCCATTTTTAATAATAAACCACGCCCCTATACTATAAGTATGGTATTACCAAAAGAACTTTTAAAAATATTTGATGGCATTTTTCTTCAATTAACTTTAAAAATTGCTAAACTGCATGCAATTTTTTGACCAATTTTAAAAATGTGCAGAAACAAAATAACCAGGGTCGTAGCTAGAGTTGAATTTAAGGTAGGCCATCAGTTGTTAAAGGTAGGGCATTCATCAAAATTTTTGATTGACCTATTTTGTTTAATCAATTTCCGTCCCACTTCACTTGAATTTAATTGAATGAGGTAAAATAAAAAAAAATCAAAAATACAAATTTTAAAAATAAAATATATTATTCTAATTCTTCGATACATATTATATATTTTAGGGGTCACGTGGGTCAAAATTAACAGAAAACAACAGATTTTCTTCTAATTTCTTTTCGACATAATAAAAAATATAATTAATTCAAGCTCTTTCGCATATAAAAGTACAACATTCAAACTATATTTCCTGAAATTTTCATTTAAAAACAAGGGGTAACTCATTTCGGGGAACTCGAGCCAATTTGGCTTGGGAACCCATACATTTTTTTCAGGAAACCCGGGGAACCCATACATTTTTTTGGGAACCCGAGCCAATCTGATTTGATATGAATTACCCCTTGTTTAAAAATTAAATCTATGGGATTTGTTTTTTAGAGACATTTTCGAAAAAAAACATACTTTTCGGTGGACAAGATTTCTAGAAATTGGTTCATCTGGACACCCAAAAACCAAATATTTCCTGTTACCTGATGAGTTAAACTAGTATTTAAACGAAAGAATTTTCAAAAAATGAAATTTGAAATTTTAAGAAAATTTCATACACAAAAATTCCAGTTTTGACATGTTTTACACTACGTTTCTTCTTGTAGAATGTAGAATACGTTTTGATGAAGTGAACATAAAATCTTTCGTTTAAGGATTAATTTAACTCATCAGCTGACAGGAAATATTTGATTATTGGATTTAGATGGACCAATTCTGAGCAAACTTCTTCACCGAAAAATATGTTTTTTTATAATCTTCAAAAATAAGGTTTCAATGACTAAATTTTCAAAAATTTGAAATGAAAAATTTACAAAATATAGGTTACGTTAATGTTGTACTTTTGTATTTCTAAGAGCTTAAATTAATTTTTTTTAATATGCTGAAAAAAATTGAGAAATTATTATATTTTTACAGTCTTCTTGATCCATGTAACCCCATAACTATCTTGAAAATGCGTAAATGAGAAAAGGAAATATATTGAGTTTTTTATGTAAGAAATGTAAGAATCTTTACACTCATTTTGCTCAGAACCATTGAAAAACAATCTTTCATTTAATTAATCATCAAATAATTGCAATTTCAACTCATTAATAACAATGCCAAATTGATGTATAAATATTCTATTTTATTTTTTTTAAGATGTTTGAGAAAATATTTA
Organism: Phlebotomus papatasi; assembly: GCF_024763615.1. NCBI lineage: Eukaryota > Metazoa > Arthropoda > Insecta > Diptera > Psychodidae > Phlebotomus > Phlebotomus papatasi. The sequence goes on along the minus strand of NC_077224.1, from coordinate 14,614,705 downwards.
AATTTTTCACACAATTATCGTTTGACTTTCCATACGATTTTAACCAATTGCATTAAGCACTTCAATCGATCACTTATCGATTACATGCCATTTAATAGACACAGATTACAATATCATAGATATAGAGTACAATGTCATACTACGAACATTTTACTTAGAACATTATGTTAGTTTTTGGTTTTTAAGATAGGGCATTGGAAGTTTTAAGATAGGGCATTACTCCTCAATGCCCCCCAGCGCTACGGCTCTGAAAATAACCCTGCCTATTGAATAAAAAGTCACACCGTTGTTAAACTTTGCGCCATGCGTGGGCGTGACTTAACTTTTAGTAAACGCGAAATCTTCTGGAGTTACCTTATTTTGGTTATGGAAGGTATATTTTTTGGATATTTGGACCGGTGGCAGCCAATATTCCGAAAGCCAAAATCCCGAAAGCCAAAATATCAAACGCCAAAATCCTTGGACCAATGGACATTTCATCACAAAGTCAACTACTAGGGGAGATTAGTGCAAAATTTGTTAAATCGAAAATTTCAAAATTCAGTATCTTCCAAATCCAAATAGAACCTTCAAATTAAGTATGACTTTTTCATAATCAAACCTATTTTCCTAAAAGGTCTTAAAATCCTAAATTACAACCATTTTTTTGGGTTTTAGAATTTTAGTAATCGAATCTTAACACAAACTTTTTTGAAAAACCCTGACTGGTAAGAAATTACAGAAGTTAAGCCATGCGGCCAAGACTTAGGGGGAAGTGGGGCAACTCTGAAATTGGGATTTTTCACCTATTTTTAAGTAAAATTCAATTTTATTGTGATATAGTTTAGCTGCACAAACAGATTGAGAAGCTAAATTACATTACGATATGGCTCAGTTCCATTTAAACATAGGAGAAAAATTCCAATTTCAAAGCTATCCCGTATTCAAAGGTACCCCACTTCATTCTAGGCATGAAGCCCATATCGTAATGCTAGTTTAAATCCGAATTATCATGTTAACACTCAATGAAGAATTTCGTAAGAGTTTTGTACATTATTATGGTCCGTTCCCATTGAGTCCATTATGCCTGATTTTCTGCTTAATCTTACTTTATTACAGAGCGGGATTGTAGGTTCGAAACGCTTATTAGAAGAACCAGAACCATCGTTGGTCTCATGAGGTTAGTTTCCTAATCTTTCACATTAGTTCGTGAAAAGCTCCAAATTAACTTGGGTTAACGATGTGCTCTGACAAGACAACATCTGAATAAGTGTTTCCATGCTCTGTAACCAATTTCCTACTCAGACCCATTGTAAATTATGGTGCTTGGACGTTTGGAGATATTTAGCGCTAACAACCTAAGCTAAAGAGCAATTAGTTCTGATCTCAAAGAGGAGAATTTGGAAACAGATCTTTGGTGAATAAGGAAATCAGATAACAGAGGGTATCGGATCTGAAGGAATAATGGACTGGAAGGCCTTCAAAAAGGATCCTAATACAATGATTACCATTATGTAAAGTCTAGCACTAAAACTAGCACTACCATCACTAGTACTTTTAATTAAATAAAAGCTTTATTGCCGCTGTAAATGCTATTTTTGTGATGCTATCCTGCAGTGATTCTTAAACGTTAGACCGTTAAGCTTTTCTTTAATTCTAGCATTTAGGGATATTGTCTTTACAGAACGGATATGGTAGGTAGTATAGGTGAAGGCCACCCTTAAGTAACAGAATTAAAGAAAATCTTACAAACTGGCAAGGGGCAAAGTCCCCTTCCGAGGCTCAGGTCACCTATAATTACGGAAACATTTCCAAAGTTTAAAGAAAATGTTAGGGATCAGAATAAAATTTGGAATTTCGGATAAACCAATTTAGAAGTTGTGACTGTAATAAATCTAGCCATAATTTAGTTTTATGTGATACTTAAGTAATTTGGAAATTATTTAGGGTAAGGTGGGGTAATTTGAAATCATTTTTATTTTCTGATTCTGAGTTTTTTCTCAGAATCTCAAAATAGAAATGATTTCAAATTACCCTACCTTACCCTAAATTTTCCCTTCTGAGTTTTTCTCAATGTTTCATATGGTCAAAGTGAAAAAGAATACCACGAAGAAGTACAAGACTTTACATTCTAGTCTAGAGTATTTAATCCTTGTTTTTTCCTTTTGCCATCTAAAACTGTTAGGAAATCTTACTGTTCCAAATTAGACATGATTCCAAATTACCCTACCTTACCCTAATTGATTTTTTTTATCAAGTTTTAAGTTTTAATTATTTAAGAGCGTCTTTAATTAAGTGGGATTCGAAGACATAAGGGAAGACTTTCAGGCTTTGAACTTACTCACTGGTAAAAATAAAAGGATCAAATTGATACGAATTTTATCTTTTTGCAAAGGATGGAATTAAATTTCGAACTCTGAATGCACATTTATCATAATAGAATTTGTTAATTTGATCCATCCTTTGCAAAAGGATCAATTTGATCCTTTTATTTTTAGCAGTGCTCTAGCTTCGAACACTTTAAAGTAAAGACACACATTTTTATAAAGTTCGAAGCCAGAGTATGTGCGAAGCATGAAGGACTCCCCCTAATCAAAATTTGCACTCAAATATCTGTGAAGGTTTTTAAAAATATAAAATTTTATCTCAGTACCGCATTATAAAGCAAAATTGTTCGGAATTTATATTTGAAAATTCGAAATGTCCCCAAACATTTAAATTTAATTGAAACCATTTGACCACTCCAGTGAAACAGCATGGGATAATATATCAATTGCAAGTTACTGATAATTAAATATCTGACAATTGTGACGAATGGAGATCAATTGCAATCTCATTTGTCGTGTGAGAACAAAGAGATGGCACAGTGAAATGATGTAATTTCCCTTGCACTCATTGCTGTTTTCCCACTAGAATATTCTCTCTTTTAGACCATTTTCTGCACACCAATCGCCAAGCTGCACAAGTCTTCTGGTCAGATGATGTTCTATCATTATCCCAGGACATCCTTCCAAACCCCATTTCCATTGTTGATAGTCGTCAAAAGAGAGAAAGTCTCGTCATATAACTGTGTTGAATGAATTTAATAGGGTTTTATCGTCAAAGATACACCGAATTGTGCAGTAGCTGAGTAGAGTACCATATTCATGGCTCATGGGAATTCCTCAGTTTCGGAGTGAAACTCACATTATCCTAATGTCTTCGACACCACCCACAATCCTCAAAATTATTCCCTCCAGTGACGACTAACAATGGCTAGCAATTCTTTTTTTTTTGCTCCCTCCTGCACCAAAAACTCTTCTCCGGAGCATCAGAAACTCTTGCCAGACTCTTTCATAAAGTCCCTCAATTCAGGCACACACATGGTTACTGCCCCAACTTGAATTATGATAGAACTTTTGAAAATTGCATAAAGTGTTCTTTCATGGACTCGATTTTTCCATTGAACTCTCTCAAAAAAGAAAAAAAAAACTGAAGAATAGGAGCAAATCAAAAGTTTAATGGACCCCATGAGGGTGAAATTTTCTCATTTATGTGCGAGAAAAATCTAATATAAAAATAAGTGTGTGCATTTTATGATGTGGTTTTGTAGACGAATGGGCAAAGATAAAAGTGCACCTGATCGGAAGAGCATGAAAAGGTGGGAAGACTAATAGTTCATAAAATGTTTGATACCCATTAAAACGTGTTGCAAATGATCCACTAGAGACATGTGAAAAATCTGTTGGTTCACTTCGTAAATGGTATAGTTCGCTTTTCCATTTAGCTTGTTTGCTCTCTTTTATGGAGACTTTGCCTGAGATAAACCCAAATTTGAACGGAGATTTAACAAGGAAACATAAGTTTCGAAGCCGTTGGCTTGAATATTTTATTATTAAATAAGATTCTGATTGTAAAAAAAAACTATAACTAATATTAGATATTACTATTAGGAACATAACTTAGAGAGAATGGAATTGTTACGCTATTAAAATTACATCTGAGACAAGTAACTTTATTTTTTTCAATTACTTTACATTTTTTTTAAAAATAATTTTTAAACTCTAACGTGAAAGGTTTCGGATGGCTGCTACAGATTGAGTAGTATTTAAGTGAAATGATCAGTAAAAATATAAATTGGTTAATAGTAAATTGAGTAAATTAGTACTAGTAAATGATAGTGGGAAAAGGAAGCTTATGAACTTGTGTACCTACCGCTTTAATTTTTCACTGACCATGAATTTTGATTTACTTTATACTTACTGACAAATATAAATTTTAGATTTACCAAGTTTGCTAATATACTGACCAAAAATGTTTGTCTACTTCGTTCAGTTTGATATTCACACGGTAGGGGAAAATTCCCATACTTTCATTGGTCCCAAGTTTATAATGACTATGTTTTTCATTAAATATGACTCATTGCACCCATATTTAAAAAACTAGGGGACATTGTCCGCAATGTCCTGTTTTTAAAATATATTTCGGAGTCACATTTATTCAGAAACATAGGAAAGATTTAGTCATTATGAAGCTTGGAACCGTTCAAAGCATAGGCTGGGCAATTAGTCCTATATCATTGGAGGTGTCGCGCTGAAAATCCAGAAAGCTAGAATCCCGAATAGACCAAATCCCGAACGCCAACGTTCCGAAAAGGGTAATATACCGAACGGCAAAATCTCGAGTGTTGAAATTCTGAATGGGTCGAAATTTCGAATAGCCAAATTCCCCAAAATTTCTGGCTTTCAGAATTTTGGCGTTTCGGATTTTACTTTATAGATATTTCGGCTTTTCGATATTTTGATCCATTCGGGATTTTGTCTCTTTGGGATTTTGGGGTTTTCGGGATTTTAATTTTAGCTTTCGAGATTTTTGATTTGAGGATTTGAACTGGCACCGGTTTGGAGCATCCCTGATGTGGAAAATTGATGATGTTACTTTCGGATAGTTTTCCTCATTTTCATGCTAAAATTTTCAAAATGTTAGCCGAGACACATTTGAAGAATCAAACTCCGGCTGTGAACGCTGCGAACATACCGAGTGTATAGAGCACAATAGGCTACTGTGAACCGAATCCTATCCTGAACTTTGAGATTTTCTCATTGTATTGGCACAAAAGAACAACGAAGAAGTAGTCTCGAATGTCTTGAGTCAATCTTCCACTGCTGATGGATGAGAAGCAATGTGTAGTGTCAGTGAAAGTTGATGGTGTTGTATTAATATTTACAATTGTTCTCCCAGTTTTTGATGCCCTGAAGAAGGTCCCAACCAAGGATCGAAACGTCGGCCAATAAAAAGATAAAGAAGAACAAGAAAGTTTTTAGACCGAAATTTCAACATCTGACACAAATTTTAAATAATCTCAAAAATCCTAAATATATTCTGCATGTAAAATCTCAGCTTCAAATCGGTCTCCTGTAAAATTTGCCTAACGCGAGTTATTCATTTCTTATTCTGAGCGGTCGATATTACAACTGCTAATTTACTCACTAAAATTTACACATGTTTATGCTGCTGAATTTATCTGGTTGTATCCCTTCAGTAAAGAAATTATTAACATGCAGTGATCGTTGGAGGATTTCTTCAACACTGCACATTGAGGGCAATTCGGGGCTTTTTAGGGATTTATGTGTTTTGTGTCCATAAAATAAATTCAAATGCTATTTTGCAGACGATGAAAGGCGAAATGAATAAAAGAATACCATGTTATAATTCATGTCCAGAAAAACACAATGCAAAAGGAGTATTTTGCAAAAGAGTGTGACTATGTGATGAGACTCAAAATAATGTTATTAGATGAATGACTTTAGTATACAATTGCATTATACATGCTAGTGGTTTCATCACATGAATACTATATAGGAGCATAGATATAAAGCTTGACAAATTACCAAAGAAACATGAGAATTATGTGAATTTTTCTGGAGATTCTTCTTCCAAAGATGTTTTTTTCAAGATTAGACAAGAAGACTAATTTGAGAGAAATTAGCCTGGGGCACAAAAACCTCCTCAATTAGTCCTTAATGAGATCTTATTGAAATTTTATTGAGAGAATCTCCACCCAATTTTGATAATCAATTATTTACAGATGAAAAGACAAAGGCTTTTCTGTAATTTTCATTTATGCCTAATTATTCATGAATAATTTAGCACACAACTGATTGACCTTTTAGAAAATCTTGGTGAACAACACCCCAAAGGAAATTATTTGATAGACAATCTCCATGGGAAATCGACTGGAATGATTTTCTTTGAGAAAATTACTTGATTTTACGTCTTTTCAGAGAACATCAATAAAACTTTTGATTTATAGTCGATAAAACTAATTTTTTAGAAGCACAGTTGGAATAAAAACTTATAAGTTTTTCTGTTTTTCTGATTTCTTTAATAATCATAGTTTTTTTTCTCAATAATAGAAATTAAGTAATGACTTCGGCACACCTTTTGGATCAGGAAAATTTCATGAAGTCAAAATCCACATCTCTTCCTCTCTCTCTCTTAAAAGTCTTGCATATGTCTATCTACTCTTTCGCACTCTTCTTCTTCTTTTGAACATAATACCAAATTAAATTTAGTTCAGTCCAATTTCGAGTTCGAAAGAGTGTAATAGACTAATGTAAATATTTTGAGAAAGAAATTCACGCAATTTTGTTTTCATGAAATTTTATCGCTCTAAAAGTTGTGCTGGAGGCCAATGGCAGCCAATATCCCGAAAACCAAAATCCCGAAAAGGCTAAAATCTCGTAAGCCAAAATCCCGAATGATCGAAATCCTGAAAGGGATTAAATTATATGGAGGAAAATGTTTAAAATAATTTCCCAAGACTCAGAAGATTTTCCTTTGCCTCCAGCAAGCGCGGGTTCTATCGTGGGAGTAGCTATGACACTTTTAAGAATTCGGGATTTTGGAATATAAAAGTTTATATTTAGTTTTATGAATTCGACTATTTTTACAGTTTTTCTAGAAAAAAAATGATAGCTCTCGAATTATTTAAACTATGATCACCTTTTCTAATACTTTCTATCATAATTACAAAATAAAAAACAAATAATGATTAAAAAAATAAACTTGATCAGTAAGTTATGAAATTTTGGTCGCTTAATTAAATCTAAATTTTAAAAACTGGTTAGATTTATATAATATACATGTAATGCGATTATAATTACTCAGTACATTTTTTAGATCAGAAAAATTTCATGAAATTAAAATTCACATAATTTTCGTTATCAAACATTTAGCATATGTCTTTTCCAATCTTATGCACCTTTTATTCTTCTTTTCTATGTCACAAGAAATTTAATTTATTTCAATCTCATGTTGAGTGCAAAAAAATACTCAAAACCTTTCTAAAATGATAACTAAACAATTTTGATTTTTTTACTGACCAAATTTAATTTATATTAATTTTAAATTTAATTAAAGTAACTTTGAGACTAAACTAAAATATATAAATAAGGAATAGGGTAAGTGTACCAAATTTCGGCCAGCCTGCAATTCCGACCACGTTTTTTGTTCCTCAAATTTTTCTTGAATTTTTAGTTTTTTCAAATTCTAGACATTATACAATGCAAAAAATAACAAAAAAAAGTCGCTTGGACAAACGAAATGATGTAAGACATTTGAATAATTTCGTAAGGGCAAGGAACTATGACAATGAAGGTGGCCGAAGTATACCACCAAAGCTATATCTACATTTTTATTCATTTTAAAATTTATTAAGATTGATTTTAGAGAAAATAAAGACGATAAACTATTTACGAGATTCCAAGAAACACTCCTTAAGAAGAAGTAACAAAAAAAATCGATTTGTATTAAAAATATTACATTTCAAACTTAAGACTTTGGCGCTTACATGCAACTATGCCGAAATTTGGCACATTTACCCTAGATTGTATGGATCATAAAATTCCACGAAAAAAAATTAAATAAAAAGTATTTTCTGCGTATTAAAAGCTGCCCATTAGAGTCTGAGGGCCTCGACGGACATGAGGATTAGCCGAGAGACGGCTTAGCGTAATTATATTCGAAACAATGGTTATACTACTTTTCCATCATTTTCCACTAAGCCGTCTCTCGGCTTAAGTCGTAAGTGTGTCAAGGAAATTAGTCATGGTAGGCTTAGTCTAGCACGCCGTTCTAAAACGAATCGAGATTAATTTTCTTTTCTCAAGTAAGGATTAACCCGTTATGATGGATTAAAATTGCAGTCAGAATTACCTATTCAGTATGCAGTGGTGGCTACAGGGTAGGAGGCCTAGTCAGCAATGGGTTAAGGAGATCCCCAGAACCGGGATACCAATAACGAAATTGTATATACATAGATTGAGATTCAGGATTAATAAGAGCCTCTATTTTAATGTCAAGGGTGTAGCCAAGATTTTAGTACGATGAGTGATGAGATTTGAGGATTATCTCCAAAAGAAATATTTTTTGGAACTCAAAAACAGCTTTCCCGAAAATTTGCAAAAATAAGTCGAATTTTTACGAATTTGAGCTTATTTAAAAATCTATAAAATCCTTAATAAGGAATGTTTAGAAAAACGAAATGAACGAAATCAACGCAGTAGGAATTGTTTTAAGAAGAAACTCTGCTATTTTATTCTTATTTCTGCGCCGATTTTGACGGATTTAGGCAAATGGGTACAAAAATCTTTACGAAAATGCTCTTTACGACTTCAAAAACCTTTTCCAAGACGACATTATTGCTTCTTTTTAGAAAATGCATTTTGAAAATTTTAAAAATTATATTTTGCACAATTCTTTGAAAATTTTTTTTTCGATTTTTTTTCTTTTGTCGATTTATAATCCAAATTAAAAGATTTTGGGGTTTTTGCAAAGCTCATGGATCCAATCCAACAAAAGACATTTGAAAACAGTAAAACTACCTTGAATGAAAATGTCCCTAAGAGCCTTTAGGTGAGGTATATATCAATAATGTTGAATTATTTTTGATTTTATACTTGTATTTTTTTAATGTTTTGAATGTCGTGAAGGAATGGCAGAGGCCCCTCCCTCCCCCGTTCGCTATGCACTTGTTTAATGTTTAATTAACCCATTCCTCACCATGGTATTATATATCATACGCAAATTGAGTGATTTTAGATGATTTATTCCTGGGCAATTGTTATTCAAATTGCTGTCAGAAATGGATTTTTAGTGACTTTAGTCCTTCAATTACTTGGAAAAAATAGCCCGACAGAGATGGAAATACATTTCGTTGTTCTTTGCAAAAGGTTATGCAAAATTTTTGCTCAAAATGGAAGACGGGAAATACGACATCCCGTAGAATTTATTAAAATTGGCCTCTTTACTCTTTCCTGATTTGAGTTCTATTTGCTGATTTGTTTTCTTGGATAGTTACTCTGTCTAAATCAATAGAGTTTCTAATAAATTAATGTAAAGAATTTGAATTCAGTGACCGTTGAGACGTGTGTTTGACAGCGGCTCCCCATGCTCCCGCAACAGATAATTTTTTTTCTTTTCAAAAAAATAATGGTTAATCTCTAAGAAACTAATTCCAAAATATGAACATTCAATTTCAAGTATTTCCAGTACATTGACTGAATAGGTTAATTATAAGCACGCTTGGGGGTAATTTTTAGCGCATTATTCATAAAGTTCACCACTTGTAGTAAATATTTAGTAAAGAACGCTAGAGATTTTCTTTGATCAATATAAAATTTTCAACATATTATCATTGAAGTTAATTTACAGAGTGAGTTTAATTTAACAAATACTTCTGTAAAACACGAGTAGGGTAAGATTGGGTAATTTGGAATCATGTCTATTTTGGAATTTTGAGATTCTCTGACGACTGTTTCTGATAGTCAAATACAAAAACGAAAACTACGAAGAAGTTATAAGACTTTACATTCGGGGGCACTTTTTTGTTGTTTTTCCCTTTTACCATTTAAAACTGTTGATTCCAAATTGGTTCCAAATTACCCCATTTTACCCTAATTGCATGAATACTTAAATGCAACTGAACTTTTCCCCACGTGATTATGTATCAAAATTTATTTGATCTCTTGCAGAATTGTATTTGTATAAGTCCTTAAATGTTTTCTTTTGTCCAGAGAATCATCTGGCCACAATCTCAAGCTTCTCTGGCCAATTCATGGTGATTGGTCTTTTGGAGGATATTCTTTCACAAACACTCCAATGATAACCAATTGTCGGCTCATTTGCCCAGGCGATGATGGCAATTCCCGGGCTCTTCCCGAAATTGTGGTCTCGACACCAAATCTCGCCCCATCCCACATTCTGACCACTTCTCACCCAGAAAATGCTCAAAGGGTGGCTCTTCAATTTCGCCAACGGTGAGAACGATGAGTGTTGAGAGCAATAATTTCGATGGTGCTTCTCGCCAAACGAAGAGTTCGGCAATTCCAACCGTCACGCCAGTGTCTCTGATGGCTGGGCAGGGAATGCGGGACGTGGAGTAGACCCCGATGGCCTCGAGGGTTGTGGAAATAGCCAGCAATGAACCAGGCAGAACGGGGGAGAGACCATTGAGAGCTCCGTAGAAACAATAAAAAGATATGGGCATTGATTGGGACTATTTTCTCTGGCCTTCCCGGTGGAATATGAGTTTCTCTCTGTTGTATGGTTCCCCCCAAAAAAAAAAAGTATTTGCGTGTGTGCACTGGGCCTAAGGGTTGGCTATTTAAGGGGGCAATATCGCCCACTTGGGAACATTTTTACTATACGACTCTGTACTTATTCTCAAGACGGTCAAGGAAATATTTTCCAGCTTCACGATAAGCATTTATCGGCTCCCACCATCATCACAGTTTCATCTCCAACTACTCCAAACCACTTCACCATCATGTCTTATTTCATCCCCCAAACTCAGTTCCTCTTCTCTATGACGATTTTATGATGCGATGATTCTCCCTCAAGCACCCTCGGGCCCCTCGGGATCCCTTTTCTAGTGGTGAAAGAGCTGGGAACAAGTGGATTCTTTACCGCATTTTCTCACCTATTTTCCTTGTCTCCGTGCAGAAATTCCATTGGGATGGAACGTTTATGGGTTTTACTTTCTAAAATTCCAATGCACTGTATTACATGTTCAATCTGCAGGACGATGACCTCAAATGACGTCAACAGGAGACCAACCACCTTGTAAACAACGAGTTAAATTATCCAAGACTAGAACACAAAGGATTTTGTTGCACCACTCGTCTTTTCAAAATGTAACTGTTCTAACTGCATTTTCTTTGTATCTGCAAACGTAGCAATGACGCTTCATGATGTGACATTAGCAACAAATGCTGATACAAATTAAATGCTGTTAGGACAGTTTCATTTTGAGGAGACGCACTGTAATCCCAAGTAAAAAATGTGTAAATTTTAACACTGTAGTGTAAAATCGAATATTTTAATGCTTATTCACTATTCTGTACAATTTTCCTCTGTTAGTTGTAAATATTTTCAAGGAAGTTGTGTGATTATAAATCGTTGAAAAATGATAACAATAGGGTAAGTGTGCCAAATTTTGCCATAGTTACTACAAGTAAGCACCAAAGCCGCAAGTTTAAAATGCGATATTTTGAATACATATTGAAATATCTTGTTACTTTTTTCTTAGGAGGGTTGTTTGGAACCTTGAAAAGTAGAGTATTAGCTTTGTTTTCGACTATGTACGGCCTGGTAGAGTGCAATATCTGGTGAAAACGGAGTAAGACCTACTTTCGCTTCTTTCAATTTTTATTCGCTTTTATTCTATACCTGATGAAGGGGCCATCGTATTCCCGAAACGTTGTAGCGAATAAAAATTGAAAGAAGTGAAAAAAGGTCTTACTTCGTTTTCACCAGATATCTCTGTTTTCTTTAAATAAGTTCCTAAAATAATGAAAAATTAATATAAAAATATACACATTGTTTTGAGTAGTATTCTGGCCACTTTGAGTGCAATTTCGGCCGCCTTGTTTGTTACCACCTTATGCAAAACAACGGATAGAAAATTGCGAAACGTCATACGGAACTAGTAATATGGAAAACCCTGAGAGCTTTTCTGTAATTTATCCTGAAGATATGAAGATTTGACCTTGGCATCTGCTGAAATTAACGCACAAAGCTATTTGTCTATCCTGAACACCTTCAAGAACTTTTTCGCATCATCTTTTTCACAGAGGCGATGATTTCTTCTTCCCTGGACCTTTTAAAACTCACAAATTGAAAAAGAACTCAAAAATATGAATTTTGGGAGAGCAAAATATGTGGCCGAAATAGTAAACATCATCTCAGTGGAGAGACGCTCACAAAATGCCTGTTTTTTTTTTTAACAAGAAATACGTTATCCAGTTAGGAAATTTCACTCGGAATCTAAAGAACGATTCCATATTAACATGAACTAACACAATCTTTGATGAAGACTAATCAATTTTAATGAAAAACCTCGAAGGAAAAATACAGTTCCGGACAAAATTGTGCCAATAATGTTTTAAAATTCTCTATAAAGGATTTAATATCTCAAGATCTAATTTATATTTTAACTGAAACTTTTTTTCTTAGAGAGCTTTATTATATAAAGCTACAAATTGTGCCTTATTAGAATTTATAGGAGAAGGACTAATATTTTTGGAAACCCTTTTAATAAAAGGATGCATATTGGTACAATTTTGTCACTTCACTGAGATAAATCCGAAAAAGTTAAAATAACATTCCGGAAATGTTAATTTTACCCTGCGGTATTGATCCGAAATCGGTGTAAATATTATGCTTTTTAGGTGTATTATGGATTAAAGTTACCCTTTTTCATGTTAATTTTACCCTTAAAAAGGTGTAAAATTAACATTAAAAAATGTTGATATATTTTTACACCTAAAAAGTGTTAAAATTATGAGGAAAAAAGTTAATCGCATCCTCTTTTTTTTTCTCAGTGTTGTACCTAAACGCTACTTTTTGTTCTAATATTTTATTTTATGAATTATTTACGTAAAAAGGAATTTAATATAATGACTTCCGGCTGTTATTAATGCATTTTGCATGAACACTTCCGGATTTTTTTCACTTACAACCTAAGTAATGGTAGATTTGAATAAAATGCGCTCTTATGTGAAAAAGTGTATCTATAACGGATTTTGGTCCAACAAAATGGCTGCAAAACATTACGTAGGCCTTATTACTGAGTGAGATCAGACTACATCTAGACGTGATCCAGTGGTAGGACTATCAAATCCGGAATCAAGTCACAGTTTTTTTTTAAATTATTTATTGCTGTATTTGGGCAAAAAAAACGTTCGGCGAAGTCTAAGCTATTGACTTGCCTTAAAAAATATAAATTAGATCTTGAGATATTAAATCCTTCATAGAGAATTTTGAAATATTGGCACAATTTTTTCCGGCACTGTATACCTAAAATTTAATGGTTTTAGTGTTGTTACATTCCAAAAAGAATAAGTATTTAAAAGAAAAAAAATCATTGAAAATTCGAAGAATAAATTCCATAATTTTAATTAAATTAATTGCTTGGCCGAAATTACACTCAAGTATGGTCGAAATTGAAAGCTAGCCGAAATTTAGCACACTTACCCTAACCCTTAAAAGAGATTTCATCCTCTTTCTCAATTTAAATTAACTTTGCTAATTTATTTTCTTGAATAGTTGCTTTATAAATGAATGAAGTCTGTAATGAATTAATATTAAAAAAAGAAAAATATTAGTCTGTAAGGGACAAATTCCAATTCAATTCGATTTATTTAAGGAATATAAAATTCAGAGAAATTGGACTACATGTTGAACCATTCAGTAAGGAAGTGTTAAAAAAAGTAAATCCAAATATTAGTAATACCTCGATTTGAGAATGTTGATGATACTTTCATGATATATCTCAATTAAGAAAAAGAAAAATAAATAAATAAATAAAATAATTAAGGAAAAAATAAATAAAATGTAGGATTAGGGAAAGGGGGATATCGAGGGAAAACTCTCCTTTTAATTTAATAAATGGTTTAATTCAGTACTATGTAACTTCAGTACGTCTCCTCCCATGAACAGAACTCTATAATATTATTTGTTCTACTGATCGGGTACTACGTTCCCAGTGAGATCATTCGAAATTCCAAATTCATTCCCATAAAAATATGTAAAAAGTTTTCATTTTTTGATTTGTGCGAAACTAGTAAATTTTAATAAAAAGGAGTCATTTTAACTATCATTTTCATGTTAATTTTTGGAACGAGAACAGTACTAATTATGCCCTAGAAACTCTTACGAAGGAAACAACCCATCTTCGAAACGTTGTAAGAGGAGGAAATAGAGGAGATTTCTTGAAGGTCTTTACCGTGTTTTGACTTATTCATTGATAGACCGAAAAATCCATTTAGATCAGAATACATTCCAATCAGTTTTTGACTAATTCGTCTCCCTGCTTAAGCCCAGAAACTGCTTAGTTGGAGGGAACTAATGGAAATTTAGTCTAATCATTATTTAGATTATAATTATGTTAAGCCGGCTCTTGGCTTAAGTCGTAAGTGTGTCTAGTGCATTACACTGAAAATATTTGAAAACACTTTTCTAAATATTACACTAGAATAGGGGTAGTATTTACTCTAAAAAAGAGTTATTCGGATATAATCGATTTGAGTAACTTTACTCAATTTTTTCTTAGTGCGCAGAATCGTGGGTAATTAATTCTAGCACCACACACTATTATTTAGTCACTTTCGTATAAAGTTCTTAGAAATTGAACACATGTGTTTGATGCTAATGAAAATCAATTGAGATTTATATTAGTACGACATGCAAATATTTATCACGGGTTCATATTTACACCAAAAGTCTACTTAATATGTCGCAAGCTCCGAAGTTATTAGTGTGACTTTTTGTTTTTTTTTCTTAATGTCACAAAAAATTATTTAATGCTCAATTAGAAAATATACTAAGAAATAAAGAGGAAACAATTAACATTTTTCGGCATAATTTTTACATTTTTCTTAGTGTAAACGTACATCAATATTTTGCGACTTTTTAGAGGTACAGTTTTTAATAGGGGTAACTACACTGAGTGAGAAAAATCCGAAAAAGTTAAAATAACATTCCGGAAATGTTAATTTTACCCTGCAGTATTGATCCGAAATCGGTGTAAATATTACTCATTTTAGGTGAATTGGGGTTAAAGTTACCCTTTTTCATGTTAATTTTACCCTTAAAAATGTGTAAAATTAACAATAAAAATGTTGATATATTTTTACACCTAAAAAGTGTTAAAGTTCTGTTGAAATAAAAGTTAATCTCACCCTCTTTTTTTCTCAGTGTATAATCCCTTATACACCTAAAAGGGTAATATTTACCCCAATTTCAGAACATTATCGTAAGGGTAAAATTAACATAACCGGAATGTTATTTCAACATTGTGTTAAATTTTAATAATTTGTCTCTTAATAAACGTATTAGTTTTTTTTAATGCAAATTACTTTAGATTTTATCGATTTTTTACAAATTAAGGCACTATTCGGGTTTTCAATAAAATTTAATCCTGTCATAAAATTCGCCCCTTCAATTAAAGCATAATTTAATGGCTAAAGATGAGAAATTAAAGTTACGACGCTCTTAAAAGGCGTCAGAGCCTAGCAGAAATAGTTGAAAATTGAATGGAAAATGAGTTGTTAAAAGAGGCAAAATGTAGTGAAGTTTATGACAGAAGAAAAAAAGCTGCACCAAAGCGAAATATTCAATAAACGGAAAAGAGATATTGAGGATAAATTATCGCTGTATGAGCACCATTTAAAAGTTCCGCCATCACTTCCGGCCGCCGCAAAACGTGTCTCGTGGATATAAATTCAGCCTCATGGTATTTTAATTTTTCAAATTGAATTAATTCTCCTTCTCATTTAATTTATTCCTCATCCTTTGCACGCGGTGGATATCGCTTAACCCAAATTGAATAAGAGTGGAAGTTCTCTGAAGGAGTCTCTTAGTTGCCATGATTTGGCACAATTTCAACTCTTCGCGAATGATGCGATGTTTTAATGCAAGCCATGGACTGAAAAAAAAAGTATCCAAGAGTTGGGGGAATTAAGGCTTAGGATGAGCGTGGGAGGGGGTTTGATTTAACCCTCTGTGCTTTTTTTTCCTTTGCTGATTGATGCGCCATTGAGAGATGAAAGCTCCTTCTATGACAAGAAATTGAAGAAAAATGGAAAAGCAATTGTGGTTCAAAATTGCAAAAATCTATTGCATTTTGATTGTAGTTTGAAAAGATCTTATTCCAAATCTTAAACTAAAAAGAAGATTTGGGCGAAAGTTCTGTGGGAAGGGGATGAGTATGATGAGAAAATGGAAATTCTTATAGTTTTGTCTTAGCTTTCCTGGGTTGAAATTTCAATATGTTAAGCGATTGCACAGAGTGGTGGCATTTCTTTGAAATGTGACGAAGAAATGAGAAAGTACAATTAAAACAATCTGCTGCTTCCGCCAAAATTCAATGCGGTTGTCTTGCTGAAAAGGAGCACACCATTGTCCTCGAAACATCCTGTGCTACTCTTTGGACCAGAAAACACTCTCTCCGAAGCCTCGGATTTTCCAATTAAAATTTAAATTTGTTAATAGCAATGCCACATCTCTCTACACATATTCCAACTTTTCCGAATGTGGGAGAATTATCTCACACAAGTAGCCTTCCTCCCTCGATCCATCCTCCTTCGCTGGTTCAATTTTCCACACAAAACTCTCATCTTGATGGTGATGTTTGAATTTATTCGTTAGGCTAAATTTAGAATTAAATGCGGAATAGCTCGACGGATGAATGATAGTCAGGTGATATTTCACATATTTGGTGCAGTCAGAAAAATTCAGGTAAGGTTTCATGAATAGAAATTGCGTGTAACTTACATAGGAACCTAGCACACATATTCCCAGTTTGCATTTAGGTTTGTATATGAGTGAAGAGGAATAAAATACTTTATATCCAAGTGTAGAGCGTACGGCCTATTCGACGCATGTCAACCCTGTCGACGGCTGTATCCTACCAATCCAAATCCTTTATTCCTTTCACACGCCTAACCCCTACCATCCAAAGGCGAGTGCTGAAGGTTGTTATATGGTGCTCTTGTTGCTTATGGCAATTAATATCAGTACTTCAGTAAGTTAGGATCAGTCGCCTTGAACAGTTCACGCTCAGGAAGTTGAAATAAGGATGGCAACCCCATTACCCCATTTTCCCTGCATAAGTTTGTAATTCTATTTAGGTGAGCCCCATCAGGGCTTACACAAGTTTATATTTAGTAAAGTTCAAGTACCTCGGGGTGTTATTCACAAGTGATGGTAGGATGAACAGAAAACTCTAGTCGCGGATCGACTAGGTTTCTGCAGTAATGAGGGATCTTGGCAGAAGCATGATCTGGAAACCCGAGCTTAGTCGCTCTGCTAAATTATCGGTTTTAGAGCTGTGTTCATTCTTATTCTCAAATTTGCTCTCCAGTGACATAACTACAAAAAATAACTGGGTTGAAAGAAGTTAGTTGCACGTATTTGATCATTTTGAGTATGTTTTACAAAAGTGTCAAGAAACTTTTGGACGATAAAAAATGATCAACTTTGGGAAAATAATTATTTTTGATATAAAGCAAAATGAATAGATTTTTTTAAAGATACATAAATAACATCTCTGGATTACAAATTACTCATTTGCAAAAAGAAAAATTAAATAATAAGTAATTTTTTCTATAATTTTTTCAATCTGGTTTCTCGAACATATAGATTTGTCAGGAAACTTATGGTCGACATTGTATATACTGTATAAGTTATTGACCTTAAAGCGTGTGCACGTTTAGATAGCACCCAAGAATAATGCTTCAAAAATGAAGTCTACATAATATTAAAAAAAAAGAATTATATTTTTTGAAACTTTACTTCATTGTAGATTTATTAGATATATTAGTTTTTTATTCAAGTATTTGATTGGCGAAATCTCGAATCTTCTTCTAGAGTCCTCCCGTCAAGGTCTGTACAAGACCATCACCGCGGTTCTTGATTGTTTCATTCCATTTTACCGCTCGAACTCTACGGAGAGAGCAGTATACCTCGATTTTTTCACCCCCCCCCCCCAAATTTCCACCTTCCACCCCCCTTTTCCCATTTCTGGATATGTTTTAGGGATTATACAGGGGAACATTTCGCCCATATACGAAAATACCGTTGAATCACTACTAATAACGGTTTTTCAATGTCAAAGGTTAAAAAAGACACTAGAGTGCGCATTTATCAAGCAACTGGGGTCATATTTGGGGTCGTTGGAAAGGTCTTGGAATTTCACACAAAACTAAACCGGTTCCAATAGGTTTTGAATCGATAATGAACCGGTTCATAACCGATAAAAAACTTTTATCTGAAAATCAGTCCTATTACTTTTAAAACTATTTTGGGGGATCTTTTCTCTTGAAGTTCTCGATGTTCTCGACACGTTTAGCATTCTTTTTCAGGTCGTATTTGATAATAGCCCAATATGTTTCAACTGAACGGAGATTTGAAGTGTTTGGCTGGCGGATTCATCTCCTTGGGTACATAACGAACGTCGTCCTCCTCGTACCATTTTTTGGTTGCTTTTGAGTAATGATTCTACGCCAAATCTGGCCAGAAGATCGGGGGTATGTCATGGCATCTGTACAGAGGCAACAGGCGTTTTTGAAGGCACTTCGTGATGTAAATTGACGAGTTCATGTTGCCCTGCATGAAGAACAACTTGCTCTGACGTCCACATGAGCAGATCGCAATCCAAACCATGTACTTTTTTTTTGGAAACTTTTCATAATTTTTGTACCTGTGGTTTTTCTTACATCCCGTGCGAGACTTTGCGGTGTAATATTGCTGTTCTAGTAATTATTTGAAGTCTCCTTTCACGTATGTTTCATCATCCATCAAGATGCATCCACTAAAGCCAGTCATCATTTTATCGTGCAGCCTTCGACCTCGTGTTTCAGCTGACTGACTGTGCATCCGTGCGATGAGGGACTGCTAGGGCCTTAAAAGTTTTCAGTCCATTCCTCTGTTTGATTTTGTGCACAAGACTGGGAGAACATTTAAGTTTTTTAGCCATATCCCTTACAGATGTCGAAGGATTGTTCTTGTAGCGCATGATCACCTTTTTCTCCAAATCTCGATCTCCAGCACCCCGATTTTTTTACATCCAGGTTTCTGGACAGTGGTTTTACTGTCGAGGAATCGAAGAATCACCCTCCGGACGGTCTGGCGTGAGGTATTTGTGAGTTTTCCAAGGTCCGCGTAATTGATTCCAGGATTTTTTAGATACGTGTATACGATCAGATCCCTTCTCTTTTCCATTATTATTTCGTATCTCAGTGAAAAATGAACAGAATTTGACGAGTTTCACCAAAAGAAAGGTAAAAACACTTGTTACAATGTTTACGTACTACGAAAACGCGGAGCTTGTGACATCTGTGATACACAATCTTTAGTTTTGATGATAATGTACTTTACATAATTACGATTTAAGTCGAGAGGCAGCTTAACGTAATTATAATCAAAATAATAATTAGGGAAAACTGGGGCACCACCAAACACGGGGTAGCACCAAACACTGCGATTTTTAATCAGATATTCGACTTCAGGGAACAAGCCTTATAGAAATTTATAGGCATTATAGGGAAGCTTGACAATGAAGAAATGGTCGAGATAGTTTAAGGGCTTTGAGAGACATGAGTATTAGCCGAGAGACGGCTTAGCGTAATTATATTAGAAATAATGGTTAAAGTGGATTTCCATCATTTTCCACTAAGTCGCCTCTCGGCTTAAGTCGTAAGTGTGTCTAGGACATAAGTAATTTAGAAATAAAAATTAGTGTTTGGTACTACTCCATGTTTTGTGGTGCTACACTAGACCAAATTCTCATCAGTTTCCCCCTAATTAAGCCATTTCTGAGCTTAAGTCGACAGACAGATTAGTCAGAATCTGATGGAAATGTAATTAAATTATTATTTTGATTATAATTGCCATTATAATAAAGCTGTCTCTTTGCTTAAGTCCGTAAATGTGTCCAACACATAAATTTATCAATTCTCGTGTCTTTTAATTAATAATTCCATAAGTTTTTCTGAGTGCAAAAATTTTCCACTAGTCAAATAGCTTTTGGAAATATGCAGCTTAGGGATGATGTAAGGTGGTCCCGAAGCATGAGATATGGTGATGGAAAGTCATCGCAAATGTGGAACACAGACGATATCAAAAGATCCATGTCACGTCTTATTATGTGCTCCAAATCTTGAGCATTAATGGGAAAAGTTCACATTTCTCTTCCATTCCCAGTACTGTCTTAAATCTCTATTTCACATGTTTTCTGGTGTACCAAACACCTCAATTTTTTAATCCCATCCACGTCCAATCTCTATCGAAGAAGTTGGTACAAATACTTCCCGAAAAGGGTATCAGGTACAAAAAATTGTGCGTGTTGTGTAAGTTTTGAAAAGCCACATTAAAAGGAAAACTGAAAATTTGTGTGTCGACACCGAGGAATTTCTTGGATAAATGCAAGAATTTACCACAAACCAATTCCTTTACCATGCTTCCGCTACTCGGTGCAAGGAGAACATCCGTGGAGTCAAAACTAATAAACTTGTGATGTGTAATAGGAGCTGGGTGGATGGGTATCCTGGTGCAGAAAGCATAAATTTCCCACCCAGGAAAATTCCTGCAACCTTTTCTTTCAACCACTTCTTATGTGACTCACATTTGAGCAGACAAACAACCGACAGCAATAAATTCCTTCCCAATAATCCTCCATCATCATCGTTGGGGTCAAATTTCTTAACCCCATGGACGAAAATGGCTCAGTCATGGTCATTAATTTGGGAGAAATTTTCAAAAGTTGTAATTAAGAAACCATTATGTCGAAATAAAGTGGCGATGTCTGAGCGTCATCATCTGATAAATGATTAATGCACAATACAGGGGATTAAATTTAATTTTCTTGTTACAAGAAAAAGGGAAAGATTTTCTGTCTTGTACAAAATACACGTTGAATAAATTCTCTCATAGAGCTTTTTTGCCTCCTTTTTTATCCTTCCTCGTGTATGTCGTTAAAAGGACTTTTGCAAAAACTTTCTGCAATGAAAATTAATAAAATTTTCTATTGTGAAAGTTTTCATCAAGGGGTTCGTAAAGAATTTTAACCCTCTAACAGTGTTTTCTTTAATATCCAAAAAAGTAGCTAAATAATTTTGTTTAGGGTAATTAATGGTCCACTAAACTCGAAAAAAACCATCCGTTCTTCATTATCTCATTTCGTTTGGACGCCAGGTGAGAAAAGGTAAAGACCGCCTGGAGGCGGTCATATCTGTTTAAGTCATCAAAAGACTGAAATATTTTTATTGAAAAATAGTGAACAAATAGTAAAATAAATTAATTTTAAACGTTTTTTTTTGGATAAATGTTGTATGACTATCTGAGAAATGATAATTTTTATAGAAAAAACGTTTATAATTTTTAAAATTAGACGTTAATCAAGCTCAGGGTGTTTCAATGAGACTGATTTTGAACTAATAGGTCGCAGGCTAGGTATGAAAACGTCATCTTTTTGTATAATTTGAAGGTCCTTTGAAATACATTGCTCATCTTCTGATTTTATTTCACGATCTGGGGCATTAAAGGACGAATTAAGGAATTCATCATCACTGTTGAAGTCTGCTTCTTTATCAATTTCGCTTAATTCGCAGAAATTGATCATTTTACTCATTCTGGACAGTCTTCGTGTAATCTCAATTATTTTCCATGATTAATATATTGCAAAATAATGATATATTTCACCAGAACAAGCAAAACAATTAAATAAAAAAAATCGCTATTTTTTTTTAAATTTTACACTTGAACCGATAAGACCGCCCCCAGACGGTCTTCCTTTTTTTTCTTCTTAAACTCATACTTTTAGTTTTTTCACATTTATCAATCGAAATATCGTCAGTTACGGCTACCTCTGTCGTATCTGCATTTGTTTTGTATCTGCATTTGGTGCAAGCTACAATACAGACGTCTCCTCTTACGTGAAATGCTGGCACAAAAGAAATGCAGATACGACAGAGGTAGCCGCAACCGACGATATACAGACTAGAATAGCACATATTTCAGAAAATAACATTTTTACTACAATTAGATTACTTTAAAACATTTTTCTTTACACTTGGAAACGACAAATGTTGCGAACGACATTTTGTTGTCTTTTTCTCTGACCTGTCACACAAAACTGAAGATGGTAACCAAACGAAAGGTCAAAATGAGTTCAGCTTCAGAAAATAAGTTAGTAAGACTATAAATGAGGACACTGTAGATATTTTAACTTCAAATAAGCAATATTACCGCAGTAAATGCGATTTATAGAATGACGGCCTTGAAGCGGTCTTATACCTGTTAGAGGGTTAACAATCATTACTTCTTCTGCTCTTTTGATACAAGTCAAGTCAAAGGACTAATAATTTTTGTTGTATATCTTTTTGCAATCTACAGAGATTTTTAGAAGAAAAAAATAATGACAGAAAATGATTAAATATAGAAAAGAAGAATAAAATGATTTT
The DNA here is from genome assembly GCF_024763615.1 of Phlebotomus papatasi. Classification (NCBI taxonomy): domain Eukaryota; kingdom Metazoa; phylum Arthropoda; class Insecta; order Diptera; family Psychodidae; genus Phlebotomus; species Phlebotomus papatasi. The sequence continues at coordinate 14,592,224 of NC_077224.1, read as the reverse complement.
ATGCACAAAGAGTATGCATTCAACGCACTTATTGTCTAACAGGAATGGAATATTTGCAACATAAGGAAGCTTTTGTGCTTTTAATTAGTTGAGAATTCTTCTTTCTAGAAAACAGTCTTCTTTTTTTAATAATATTGGGAATATATAAAGTAATCAGAAAATACTACTAATGATAATTTAAATCATTCGTTCTATATTCGCCACTGAATACATCATGAACTCAATAATACCCAAGTAGCACAACTTGATCATTCTTAAGGAGCGTTGCTTGGAACCTTGTAGACAGTTTATTGTTTTTATTTTCTCTAAAATAATTCTTAATACATTTTAAAATTAATAAAAATGAGACATAGCTTTGGTGCCCTATATCGGCCACCTTCATTCTCACAGTCTTTTTCATATTATCTCCTTGTCGAAGCGACATTTTTTATTATTTTTTTGCATTATATAATCTCTAGACCTAGAGTATGCAAAAATTAAAAATTCATGGAAATTTTAAGAACAAAAAAAGTGGCCGGAATTTCAAGCTGGCCGAAATTTGGTACACTCACCCTAAATACAATTAATTTTGAATAAAACAATCTCACAAATTTCTCTTTTCTTCTCTTTATTTTTAAATAAGTTTACGGCTAATTCATTTTCAATTCAATTTATTAATAATTCATAGGACAATCTGTCCTCTGTACAAAGAGGACAAAAAAATTAACTTCAAGAACAGCTCATGTGGAACACGAGGAATGCGTGGCAGCCACAAATCTAAGGATAAGCTCCATCTTCCGCTCGCTAGGCAAACCATTCCAGAGAACGATCCCTTCAACAAATAGGGAATCGCGGAGAATGCGACTACTCGAACTAGGCATACGGAGACACGAAGCCCTAGTGGATGACCCAGCCACCACAAGCTCCGCGAGATACCGTGGCACTCCAACACTCAGTAACCGTGAGACAAAGTCAACAGCACGAGTCTCCAGGTAAGGAAAAAATGCAAGATCAAGGATTGAATCCACCCAAAGAGAAATATGATCGAACTTACGGAGCCCGTAGACGTACCGTACACAGGAGTTGAAAACTCTGTTCAGTCGATTCTGCGTCTCAGTGTTAGCACTGAATAATAGTTCAGCCCCATACGTGAAAAGGGGACAATTAGAGCTCTAACTAAGACAAGGCTTGTGCCCTGGGGTCCCTAGGGCGTAAAGAACTGATAACGTCGCAAAGTGCGCAAGGTAAGGAAGACTCTCCTGCAAATCTCAGCCGCATGATCAGACCAGGTAAGAGTTTCATTGAAAATGATTCCCAAATTCTCGGCCCTGGAAGTGGAAGGAGAGAAAAAGACATTTTCACTGTGATATAACGTAATAAAAATGCACCGTCTCTGCCCAAAAACTCCAGGAACATGGAAGGATCATTCACACTACCACTGGTAAAAATAAAAGGGTCAAATTGACCCTTTTCCAAAGGATGGATCATATTTGACTCTTTGAAAGGGTCACCAGGTACCCTTCGAAAGGGTCACGGTTTTGACATCTATTTAATTCCGGAATAAACGAATAAAAAAACAATGAAAAAGTGATCTTTGGTGTTCGCTCAGATGAGAGAAATATGATATCAGTAATAAGTTTACAATAAAACATGATTATTCGTGATAAATGTGCATACTAAATTTCAAGAGATACAAAAGTGAACCTTTCAAAGGGTCAAATACGATCCATCCTTTTGAAAAGGGTCAATTTGACCCTTTTATTTTTACCAGTGACGAGGAAGGCGTTCCTGGGCGATCTACGATCAGCAGATTCTTCCAACACGAGTAAATTGTAAAGATTACATTGTAATAGAAATAAAGTGTCTCGATACGATTAATAATCATAATAATAAGTTCGAGCATTCCGTTAAGTTGGGCCACATTTGAATTCTTAACATCTCTTTGACATGTCTTTTCTTATAATTATAACTGGCTCAGAAAACTTTTCTTCTTGGGTGCTCAGAGTCTAAAAAGAGACGAAAGAGTTAAGTCGCATACTGATATTCTGTTCAGATCGCTGGGGTATTATACATGGGATTATGCCATAATGTGCTACTTGGGTACTACAGCAGAAGAGTTTTATTATTCAAACTTTTCTGAGAAAGAACGTATAATCCGTGTTTTTGAGACTTTTAGAATGGGTTTCTTTATAAAAGAAATGCTCAGATTAAGTTTGAGTCACTTTTAATGTCTGCCATGGCTATGAATAATTATCTCTGATGTTTTTTTCCAAACCAACCATTAAGTTAGTCTATATTGTGTATTTTTCAACCGATTGGAATATCTATGAGTTCGTTTGAAAGGTCTTTGATTTCTGGATAATTCTTAATCAGTTACAATCGATTCTTGATTAAAAGCTCATTGATTTTTTAAGCAAAAGCTCAGAAAGCTTCCTAACCAATTTTTGAAGTATTTCGGAAAACTTTGGTCATCTCTTTTTCTGTGTGTTTTCATATTTGTTTACTTCATTTAACCCTTGACTTAACCGACCTAGATTAAATTTACTAACACTGCAAAATTGCGTCCTTATGGAAGTTCGACGAGGATTCTTGTTGAAATTTCCTTCAACCTCATATCTGAGAAGTGTCTCTCCTTGTAGAATCTCAAGCCTTTAATGTGATCACCACTCCAGAGCGCTCGATTTGGTGCTCCTTGTGAATCAATAAGAAGAGGCAATGTATATCTGTCGAGGGAGTCTTTCACTTTTCCCGGGGAAGAGCACAAACCCCGAATCAGAATTCATGTGCTCTCTAGCTGATGTCATTTGGTATCACCACTTGAACTGTCACCATCAAGTGGTTTGCTCTACTCTTTGTTCCTTACCCAGAGATATGTCTCCAGTACTTGACTTCATGAGGAAATATCATTCTAAATCCTGGAAATTCATAAAGACACAGGGATGGAGAGGCAAATGCTGAGAGGGATGGTACTGCTACCCCAACAAGATTACAAATTCATCATCAACTATTATTGACTAGGATTCTACAATAGATTGTGAATTCATCAGCATCACTTCCATTGCCATCTGCACACCCTTTAGTCTCCGCAATGGGCCACTCCATGTATCTGGGGAGCTCAACATGATTATTACACTTGGGCTGAGGATGAGGGAGCAAGGAGTGATTTGAATGTGAATCTAAACCATGTTTCATCAGGAGGACACATTGAACTAAACTCGAGATTTATACATGAGAATGAATTCAACGTAAGTTGGTCCACATTGTTCCTCGAGCACCACATCTTTGACTCTTGGGCCGCAAAATCACCTCCCAATCCTCCCACATCTCATACCACCCCCAAAAATTCTCCCCAGGAAAATGGTCAAACGAGTGAATAATGCACAAGACATTCTCCACCTTTATCATCATTCCTTCACAATCCCTCATGCCTGAGATTATGCATAGAAAGCACCCCCTCCTTAAGGGGGCAGGAACCATCCATTGAGGGGGACTGAAGAGTGGATTTTGTCATCATAATATCGGCTGTGGTGTCATCTGTTTCGACTATCAACTTTTAAGTTACAATAAATGCGCCACAGCCGAAGCCCACGTCCCATGGTAAAACGGTGCACCGTCTGTGGAAAATGTTTAATATGGTAATTTTCTCTTGGATTTCTATTAAAGAAGTTAAAACTGGTTTTGTGGATGATTTAATAATTCCTGGGCTTGCCCATACTTTCACAACCCACAACTCATTCCACAACCCCTTTTTTCTCCCACCCATCCACCACAAATTTTCACCACAAGCTGCGGCGCTCTTTTCTCTTTTTCTTCTGTCTCATAACAATTTCCCACTCACGTTTTCTGGGAATGATAACTATATACCTTTTACACTGCTTCGGGGGGATTATAGGTCAGGAATTTGAATTGACGGGAATTGATCACCAAGACATTTCAATGGAATTTATTAGATAATTGCTTAATCAGCAAAGGCTTTAAGATGCTCACAAACTTGAGGATTAGTTTATAAGCGGCTTACAACAATTAAGTATACTACATTTGCCCCATCTTGTAATAAATTGTACTGGAACATGAATAGATAAAAAAATTGTTCTCAAGATGCTTGATGTGAGCAACACATGTCAAAATAAGCGTAGGAGGCAGTTGGGTACCTTTGAATGTGGGGCAGCTTTGAAATTGAGATTTTTCACATATTTTTAAATAAAACTGAACCTTATTATGATACAATTTAGCTATACAAGTAGATTGAGAAACCATTGTGATACTGCTCAATTAGATTTAAAATAAGGGAAAAATCCTAATTTCAAAACTGCCCCATATTGAAAAGTGCCCCACTTTCCCCTACTAAATTCTGAAAAGTACGATTTCTATTCGAATTTCGAAATATCATCAATGTCAGCCGTTGTGTTTTACTTAAAGTTATTTTATTTCTTCTTCTTTCATTATAATTTTCAAACACAATTGTTAAGCAATTACTCTTATAACACACCTTTAATTTTAATAATAATAATAATAATGCATATATTTAAATCACAAAAATAGGGTCACCCCTCTTACAATTGTGATTAAAGAACATAAGTAATGCAAAATATAATTCAGAATAAAGAAAAAAGAAAATAATCTTAATAAGAAAAAGAAACAAAAGGAAAAAAAGATGAGTAGATAAATAAGAAGCATAGAAGCTTCTAAGGTTCAGCCAGAAAGAATTCACGGATAGCATCCGCGGAATTCCGACTACCACACGGAAGAGAATTAAAAATAGTGATGCCTTTCACAAAAATCGTCCGATAAAGGCAATCACTGTTAACTTTAGGCACTATAAGACTCCGAACCCTGGCCGAACCCCCCCTAACCAAAAGAGTCGACAGGTACTTAGGACATCCAAATATCAGCAGGTGAAAGAGATATAAAACAGCTCTCATTCTCAAAAGAGATGGCAGATCACAACCAATGAACACATTTCTGTGAGGAGTGATGTGATCTCGGCGACTTAAGCCGCATATATACCTGACACAATCATTAAAGGACACTGTCAAGCGGCGAATTGTGTCACTATCCGCTGCAAAAAAGAGCTCTGCCCCGTAGATAAAAAAAGGAAGAAGAAGCGCTCGAGCGAGGATCAAGCGAGTGTCATAGGGCGTAATGTCCCGGAAGCGTCTAAGAGTGTAAAGAGAATAGTTGACCTTACGGCAAATAGATGTGGCATGATCAGACCATGAGAGTGTAGAGTTGAAAATAATACCAAGGTTTTTGACTTGATCAACAAAAGGGATAATTTCACCGTGTAGGTAAAGAGGTTGAAAATTAAATGAGAGAGCTTTCTTAGAAATAACAATAGCCTGGGACTTTTTCGGATTCAATACTAATCCATTTAATGAAGCCCAATTTTCAATATTGGAAAGATTTGCGTTCATTAGAGAAAAGGCATTTGAAGGGTTGAAGGGATCGCCCTCAACATAAATTTGAAGATCATCTGCGTAAAGGTGAAAAAAGCAATTTAGCAGCACAGAGGGTAAATCATTGATGAAGAGAGAAAACATGAGAGGGCCAAGAATTGAACCCTGACCGATGCCCTTGCTTAGGGAAGCAGGAGGTGAAATATCTTCACAAAATTTGACAACTTGCGATCTTCCTGAGAAGTAAGATCGAATAAGGGCAACAGCTGAAGATGAGAATTTGAAAATTGAGCACAATTTATAACAGAGCAAATCGTGAGGAAGACTGTCGAAGGCCTTTGTGAAATCTAGCAGAACTAGAATCACAAAATGACCTTGATCGATAGCTGAAGAAATGTCATGAGCTACCCTGAGAAGGGCAGAAGTAGTGCTGTGACCCTTTCGGAAGCCCGACTGGAACTCACAAAGCATACCATTGTCAGTCAAATATTGAGAGATTTGCTCATGAAGGAGGATTTCGAATGCTTTTGAGAGAGAAGAGAGGAGGCTAATTGGCCTAAAATCAGAGAGAGATTTGGGATTAGATATTTTGGGAATGGGTACTACTAAAGCCCTTTTCCAACAGTCAGGATAAGTTGAAGTCACAATAATGTGATTGAATAGGTCAGTGAGCACTGGTACAATTACCGGGAGAAGAATTTTAATAAAATCAAGGGAGACGCCATCACACCCCATAGCACTAGACTTGACACAGGAGATAGCGTAAACCACATTTTCTTGCGAAACACAGCTGAAGCTAAAACCCTCCCAGGGCGCGGAAGGCAGAGAAGGAGAAGCCAAGATACCAGCTGAGGAGTACGAGAAAAAGGAACAAAAATCATTTGCATTAAAAGAATGATTCTCACTTGGCGAAATGGAGGGTCGCAGGCCTAGTTTCTTAATATTCGCCCAAAGTGTTCTGGAAGGGAGTTTAGGGTTGAGGCTATTACAGAAATGCCGCTTTTTGCGAGCCTTAATAAGGCTACATACCTTATTGCGCAGCTTTTTAAAGCTTCTTTCATCCCTTTGCGAACCCGACCGCTTCCACTTTTTATAGGCTGTATCTCGGCGTTTAATAAGTGTTACTACGCCGTCATCAATCCATGGTGTGGAAAGAGGAGGAATAAGGAAGCGCTTCTTGGGCACAACTCTTTCGAACAAGTTAATAAATAAATTTGTAAACCTATCAACCCTCTCGGAGGCCGAAACACTCAGGAATACATCTCCCCAATGAACTAACGATGCAGCAGCACGAGCAGCTGAAGCATCACAGTTTTTAATATCTGATATTGTTTTGTATTTATTCTTAGGTTTAGGGAGACGCATACTATATGAAACGCAAATCAGATCATGATCAGATATTCCTGGAAGAGGAGTCTGACAAAATTGAATGATTTTCTGCGAATCACAAGAAGGAAGAATTAAAAGGTCTAATAGTGACCCCATTCGCGTTGGATTGAACGGCACATAATAGAGAGAGCGTGCTGATAGGAGAGCCAAAAACCTTTTGGCTAAGGAAGTCTGTAATGCAAGGTTAACATTAAAGTCACCCATGATAACGAAGTTGTCATAAGACATCACAAAATCAAGGAAACATTCAATATCTCCAAGATTGGTTACTGGAGGAGGGTTATAACATGTGAAGATATTAAAGGTGACACTATAAGAAATTGCACGAGCACCGACATACTCAAGCTTTCCAAATGTCCCCGAGCAGAGTACTGAGGAATTGAGGCAATTGCGGACGTAGATGCCAACACCACCTCACCTTTTTTGATTAGATCTGTCACACCTGAGGAACTGAAAGTCCCGAGCACCAACAGACTCCATGGAGTCAGAGGAATCAAGCCAGGTCTCGGAGACACACAGCACCGAAATCGAAAAGCCTTGAAGAAGATCTCGAATCTCATCAACATGGCGCCTGATGCTTCGCGCATTAATATGCGCAAGCATGCAAGCGTAACGAGAATCAGCAGTAAGCTTATTTAGGCATATAGAAAGAGAATTAGAATTAGAATCAGCGTAAACTAAATCATCAGGCTGAACCTCAGAAACTGCAGAAATGTCACTAAAGTTAATATTTAACAAAGAATTACAAGAAAAGCTAGAATTCAAAGAGTTAGAGAGGGATGACCCACTATATAAACCAACAGAGGAATCGCCCCGAGTTTCAGAATAACCAAGTCTAGTTTTCCGATGATCCAGCGGCAATTGGAAATCGGGAGTCTGTGTCAATATCAGTTGTTGGGGCCCTTTCTTTGATTCCAGGAGTCTTTTTTCTTGCCCGAAAAAGAAATGGTTTCACCAAAATCCCCTCCTCCCAGAAGTCAGGAGAAATCGCCTCCCCAAACTCAGCATCTGTCAACTCCACGCGAAAAGATGCACACTTTTTAGATGCAGGGGCTTTAGAAGTCAGGCAAATACATTTGGGGGTCCGACCAGAAGAAAGTCGCTTCGATAACTCTCCACACAATTGGTCCTCCGTTACCTCGCGAGATAACCGAGACAAAAAAAGCCAACGATAATTCCTTGCGATAGGCAAGGCATTAGCCATTTTGGCCCGGCCCCAAATCACCGGCCTGGGATCCCGGCCACTCTGAGGAGGTTCACTGTTACCTTCCATAGCTACATCAACAACAGGTGAAGGTTCAAGACGTGGAGGAACTCCCGGAATACTTTACTTTTGAATATTAGATATTCAAATTAAATTTTCGAACATAACCTATACTTTGTCTAAATTGAGTACCAATCTCCTATATAAAATTTTAGATAATCGAACTACGGTTGTACACAAGAGAGTTTTTCATACCCATCTAACCAGGTAGGCATGAGTTAAATCCTGAATTAGGATCATGTGGTACATTTCCGACCAAGTACGGGAACGCCGCGTCCTGTGCTGTGGTTAAACGGGTATGAAGTCTTTGGGGTAAATGACAATGAAATTAAGCGTGTGGTTCATAGGATCTTGAGAGTGACTTTAACCAAAAACATCTCACAGCTCTGGTCACTATCCTGTCGGATGATCTGTCTCTTTGGCTGAGCAAAGGGGTGTGCTTTAGAGCAATCTCTTCCACACCCTTGAGTAAAATCCGAAATATCGTGAACATGAGGTCATTACGGGCCTCTGAGTGCACTGAGGAAAAAAAAAACAGGGTGCGATTAACATTTTTCCTCAGAATTTTAACACTTTTTAGGTGCAAAAATATATCAACATTTTTTAATGTTAATTTTACACCTTTTTAAGTGTAAAATTAACATGAAAAAGGGTAACTTTAACCTCTAATACACCTAAAAAGGGTAATATATTTACACCGATTTTGGATCAATACTGCAGGATAAAATAAACATTTCCGGAATGTTATTTTAACTTTTTCGGATTTCTCTCAGTGTGGTGATCGTTTAACCGAAGGATTCATGACTTATCCTAGACCGGTGTTGTTGTGAGACTACTGCCATGCTGGGTAACGGGCTTGAAACCTTCGGGGGCTGTAAGAGGAAAAGGAGCATGGAAGACTCGTTTTAGGGTTACCGACCTTTAGGACGGGTTCAAGTGTTCCCTGACCTGTGACCAGTCCAGGTCAAACGGGATGGGTGACCAATGGTCTCCGCGGGCCCCGCCATTGGAAGCCCATATTGAGGAAGAAATCAGCCGGGTTGTTGGTTTCGATGAGATCATTGATACTGATTTATTAAGGTAAACATATTGATGATAGGGTAAGTGCCAAATTTCGGCATAGTTGCATATAAGCACCGAAAGTTGCTTCCTCTTCGGGAAGTTTGTGTGGAACCTTGAAAACTAGTTTATCATATTTGTTTTCTTTAAATCACTTCCTAAAATATTGAAAAATTAATAATAATATGGAAATTGCTTTGGGTAGTATTCCGGCCACTTTCAGTGAAATACCGGCCACCTTTTTTCTGACCACCTTTTGTAACGCAACGAATAGAAAATTTCAAAATGTGAAACGGAACGAGTTTAATATTTAGTTTAATACGTTTATATGACCCACAAGCCTTGAGATCTTTCGTGTAATTTGTCCTGAAGACTTGAACAATAGCATCTCAAATTTACGCGCAGATTCCAGTAGCAATTTGCCCTTCCTGAACTCTTCCAAGGCCTTTTCCACATCATCTTTTTCATAGAAGCGATGGTTTTTTTCTCTGGACATTGTAGAACTCAGAAGCTGAAAAAAAAAACCACAAAATGAATAAGAATTTAGGAAAGCAAAAGATGTTGCCGGATTAGGAAACACTACCTCACCGGAGAGACGCTCACAAAGTATATACTTTTTTACGCGAAATGCAGGATCCAGCTGGGAAATTTTACACGAAATTAAAAGATTGATTCACAGAAACAATCTTTAATGAAAACTAATAAATTTTCATGAAAAACACGGAAGGAAAACCTTTTGCACTTCACCACAAATTGTAAGACTGTTAGAAACACAATCGATCTGTTATATTTTTTTTGTAAGACTCTTCCACACTGAGTTTTTACAACGCAATTTAAATTCAAATTATACTTAAAATTTAACGGTCTTTGTGTTAATATATCCTAAAATGAATAAATATTTAAAAGCAAAATGTATTCATTGAGTATTCGAAGATAACATACATAATTTTATTTAATTTATTTCCATGTCCGAAATTACATTCAAAGTGGCCGAAATTAGAAGCTGGCCGAAATTTGGCATACTTCCCCTATATATAGATTGAGAAATACTGATTACAATATGCGTTGGTCCGACTGAGAATAACGAAAAATGTGTTGTTAGGGCTAGATTGGTCGATGCCCAATTGGGAATAACCTTCCGCCAATCTGATGGGCTGGTTAAGTGTTGCGATATTAAGGTTTGAACATATACCAGAAACCTTATATCAAAAAAGGCAGGTCTGTGATCTCTGGTTTGTGAGCAAAAGGCAAATAGCAGAGTTGTAGCCCAGATATCTCGAATGAGCCCATTCAGCATACCCAACAATTATTTCCAAGAAGTAAGTCTAACTCGGCACAAGAAAGAGTAAAGTCCAAAGTTCAAGATGTGCATTGGTAAACCTCTGTAAAATCCTTTAGGTGTTAATCCAACTGAAATCTAATGGCGATTTTTCCTCAAAAGAGAATTGACTTACCATTCTATTTTATTTATCAGGGGGCTCGATATCCCCCTGATTCTTGGAGTTAATAACCCCTGAATTCAGTGAAGATCTTTCACCCTCAAAATTTGAACGGTCACAGTCCTTCTGAGTGAGTCACAACAATTTAATTTTTATCTCTGGTCCATTTCGAAGAGAGGAAATCACTTTAGTGAATTTCCTTAATTGACTTTTCTCCCATTTAATTAACATATTCCTTCTCCTTCATCGCACCACATCCCCGAAAAAAATTTGGTGAGGTATCAGGACCAGAAAGTATAAAGTTCAATGCAATAAAGATTATAACTTTTTCACATGATGGTTGGGTAGATTTTAATTTCTTTTAATCTTCCAATTTCTTCATTCCCATCGCCTTTTGGTCTCTCTACACGCGCACAGGAATCCTTATGGAGGCGTCCTGCGGAAAAGGAGGGGCCTTGCGGCAAAAAAAAACAACCCAGCCCAACAAATTGGGGATGGGATGAGGGATGGTGGGCTAATGTGGGGCCAGGAAGAAGGCAGGAAGGAAAGAATGAAAGTGAAGCTCATCAAAATCTAACTACAAAACATAATGTGACGCACATCTCATCTTTATTCAAAGTTTATTACTATACCCGGCACAATTTTGGGGTATATAAGGATATGTCGTGGAAATTCCATGAGATGTTGTATAACTTTTTGTCTTGTGTCTGTCGCCTTATGTGAGCCTCTCACTTCCTCCAATTTTCTCAACGGGGGGATTGGGAGCTGAGGGGGTGGCATGGAAAATTTAACTCCTTTTTCCGCTCACAATCCGTCCCCATATTCGCCACTTTGTGAGCATTTCTGGAGGTTCAAGGAGAGTTTCTTGTATTTGTCTCAGATGCTACCAAGGAGTGTTCCTTCCACTTCCTCATCATCATCATCATCACTATTCACTTTAACATTGGCAAGTGTGTACCAAATATAGTACCTCATCTAATCCATATTCGCATTGTCATGAAATGATACAAGGATATTCCATTAAGGGTGCTTTATAACAGCCGCCAACACACGATTTTCTGTTACAATTGCTACGTGTGAGTGGTGGATCAGATTCCCCCCTTAATGAAGGGGGTTGTCGGGATCCGGAAGTGTACGTGGTGGAGGAAAACTTTTAGCGTGGGGGGGCTTTTGGCAAAAACTATTTTGGTTTCCATACGACACAAATTGTCACATTCACCGATCAACTAATTAATCAATAATCTCCAATCTCAGCATCTAAGTGCATTTTCGCATCTTCATCGCGAGAGATTTATGAATTAACCATGAATAGCTTAAAATTTAGATCATCACGTCCAATTAAAGTTTGTAACTTTGGGCCAGGGGCCCATCAAGCCTAATAAAAAGTGAAGCTCTTTTTCACTTTTCCTTGTAAAAATTTTGCAGCTATTGCACCGCGACTTAAACAAATTTGCTCGTAGTTCTGATATAATTTTGACGAACATTATGAAATATGTATTTTTAGATAGCTTTTAATGCACGATTTCGAAATATATCAGTCTGATAAGTCAATTCTCTTTAGGAAAAAACTTGCCAATAGTCTTCAGTGCCTCTATGCAAAAAGGTATGGAAAAATGAAATGTCGAGAGGCCACTGTTTGGGCTTATACTTAAAATTTAATATGTTAGGCACACCTTTTAGATCAGGAAAATTTCATGAAATCGAAATTCACAAATCTTCCTGTCTCAAACCTTTTGCATATATCCATCCTATTCTTTCGGACTCTCCTTCTTCATTTAAACATTAGACCAATTTTAATTTAGTTCCATTTACACCATTTAGATCAGGAAAATTTCATGTAATCGAAATTAATATTCCTTTTTTTCTCAAACGTTTTCTCTATCACTATTTTAACTTTTTCGGACTCCTCTTCTTCTTTTAAACACCACAATCAATTCAATTTAGCTCAGTCGAATTTAGAGCGCGAAAAACGAGATAGACATATGCAAAGCGTTTTGAGAAAGAAAGTGAAGTGAATTTTGGTTTCATAAAATTTTCCTGATCTAAAAGGTGTGCCGGAGCCATAACGATTGAAACTAAGAAACCACAATTTTTTGTTTTTGCTTTTTCAGAAGAAACATTTAAGAAATGAGTGATATTCTATTTGGTGAAATTAGATTTTCCGCTGTAAAACTTTAGTTGTTGACGAAATGATTTAGATCGCTGAATTCTCGTAACTGTAATTTATTTTATGTTTCGTGTTTTTATTGAATATGAGATAATTTTAAGACTATCATTTCACAGTTAAGATTTTTGTCTGATAGACCTTTAAAGCTTTTCTCATATTATATATTAGGTTTTTCTGCTAACAATTTGTCCGAACAATTGTTTTCCATCAAACTCGAATTCACCAGGGCTCTTTTTTTTTAAACCGGTTTCAAATTTAGAATTAGATTATGGAATTGTGAGCAATTTTTTAGAGCTTGAACTTTGATGTAATATTTGACACATAAATATATCCTTTTTCTCAGTTAGTTTAGAACTTATTTATTTATTTGCCTTATTTAGTATTTAAAATAGTTTAGGGAATTTCAGAGTTCAGGAAAATTACTGTGAGTTTTTCTACTTATATTGTACCGTGGCAATGCTAATGCAATGTAGATTTCCGTAAAAATAACTATTTTTCGTACAATTTATTTTTCAGAATAAATTGGTTATAAACGTAGTTAAATGTGACAATTTTTAATGAGGAAATACTTAAAAATTTTATTCTATATCTTGGAAAATGAAAAAAAAGAAGTTTATGGTGAATGTTTTAACGAACAAACCGAAAGTGTTTTCCTCTTTATTTTTAGAATCCTATGACTAGTTAAATCTTGTTGAACTTAATTTTAGAAAATTTGAATCGTAGAAGATATATAATATTTACAAAAATATAAAAATGAAAATTGGAAAGATAGTATCAAGATTTTTTGCTACCTATATATTCGTTATAAAGTTTTTTTTCATAAAATCTTCTAAAAATATTGTCAAAATAATTTTTTTTTCAACAAAAAATCCAGATTTTTCGATCGGGAATGGTTTCTAACGTCAATTTTTAGATCACTATCTACAGAAGTATTTTGGTATTATTATGTAAATCATGATTATAATTTATACAAAATTTAGAAATAATTTCATAGAAAAAATTCCGTAGGCATTTTGGAAAAAAAAGAAAATAAAAAGAAACCTTTGCTGTTTTTTACTCCATCGGTTGAGAAACTAATAAATACTAGATTTTGACAAAAAATTTACAAGAATTTGTGTAACATTCTCGGTGAGTTTTTGTCTAATAAGATATGTAATTAAAATATAGCAATATTTAATAAAAATCTCTATGAAGACAGGGAGAGGTGAGCATATTGTTACTTTTCCACATAAAACAATATTTTACAAGACTGTGCTAAATCGTTGACAGTTTCTTTTTCAGTATACTATTGATTTTTTAGTCTTGAAAAAAATTAATTAAGGTTTAAAAAGGATAAAATATTTTCAAGTAAAAAAGTCAAATAATTAAGCAAATAATTCTTTTCAAGAGTGGAAGAAACGTACAGGAAGCCCATTACTATTCTTCATATATTATTAACACACTACCATACTACAAATTACACTTACAATCTTATTGCACTTCAGCTTCCTTTCTAAAGCCAAGGAAATACTGATTTTCAAGAAATAAACTGAAGGTTAAGAAAAATTTTTAAATTTTTGTAAAGACACGGTTTCAAACCGGTTTCATTTCTATAAATCGGTTTTAAAACCGGCTCCAAAATAGGGCGGTTAAGCGGTTTTTCGAAACCGGTTACCCGTTGTTGGAATCACTACTATTAACATAAACAGAAATGATCTTAAATTTAAACTAATCAATTTTAATGAAAAACCTCGGAGGGAAACTCTTTGTACTTCATCAGCAACCACAAGACTGCTAACAACACAAATTATCTGTCATATTTTTTGTAAGACACTCTCCACACAGAAGTTTGTATAACACAATTTTAACTCAAATTATACCCAAAACTTAACGATTTTTGTGTTAAGAGATTCTAAAAGGAATAAATATTTAAAAGAAAAAACAATTTCGTTGACTTTTCGAAGATTAAATACATAATTTTAATTAATTTAGTTGCTTGGCCGAAATTACACTCAAAGTAGCCGAAATTCAAAGTTGTCCGGAATTTGGCACACTTCCACTACATTCAACTAAATTGAATTTTAACAATGGAAACTGGCGCGATTTTCTTAATAGAGAGTGTATCCGGTGTTCGCCAGTGGAAAAGTGGTCAGTTTAAGGGAAGAACACTTTTATGGTCTTGCCCAGAGCTTTCGGTCCCGATATGGACTTTCTTTAGTGGTCGACTGAATTATTTTTTTGCGGCTTTTCTCAGGTATCGATCGAATTTTGTTGATCAGGCAGATTATCACCAGCTGGATATCACTTTGGGGGTATTTTCTTGTGAAAATTTCTTACTTATTTTAATAATATTTAAATAGGCTCGGAAGATTGTGATGTGACTCTTAATACGGTATTTTTCTTTTTGTGCAAAAATGATGCTTTACAAAAAAAATCATTATCAGTCACTTTTCTATCGATTATTTGAAGTTTTTTGTTTAGGAAAAACTATATGAGTAGGTGAATACCTAAGAAGCAATTTTTTCTTAATATAATCTTATAGAATTCCTTAGGTAAGGCACTATAGAACCAAAAAACTTTTTATTTGCTTATAACGCTCTTGGTTCCATCACTGAGATTACTATAAGTAAAAAGGCTCACTCTTAAGGATCTTAAGAGATTCTATAGGAATTTTAACAGACAATACTCACTTTAAGTCCTTTAAAAGTGCACTATAAGACTTGTTTAATACTTGGTTCTATAAGGCAGCTATTTTGCTTCTTGGGTAGTGAATAAATAAATTCTTGATTTATTTATTCAATTAATTCTAATATTTATTCAATTTTAGAAGGCAAAAGAAATCTTTTTATTTTTATAGGTTCTCATGACTCTTTCCCTTTAATGTGCAAAATTTCTCATAAATTTTCCAAAATTCGAACGTTGAAGTAAATTTCCATGTCTGAAAGCAACTTAAAGGCATTTAGTCATCTTCATAAAACATCCCCATAGACATTTACATAGTGTCACAGAGAATGGGCATCAAGATTTAAGGTGATTCATAATTTATTCAAAATATATATAAGAGCCATGGAGCAAGGCGAAGAGGCAATATGGTGCAAATAATTCATAACTTCTTCGCCACTTTTTTTTCTCCTTCCATTCCCTAATGCAGTTTTGTTGTGAGGGAGGAAAAGTTTCATGTGCGCGGGAGGGTAAGTGAGTGAAATGGAGGGAAAATGTGTGTATTCAATGTAATCGAGTGAAACATTACTGACCAAAGATGCCATTTATAACTTCCAGTGGACGTTATCTCGCCCGCACCCCACCCACAGAGGCACACGGTGTGGTTGTCATCCGTTTCCACAGACTCCCTGACCAGCCTGCTCCATGCCAGAGAGAGCCTCCCTATCCTGGAGTCAGTGGCGTGAAAGTGCCATGCTGGCGTGTGTGTGTGAGAGAGAAGAGTTCCGGGAGTGGATGATTGAGAACGGAGGCAGTTTAGGGTGGGTGGTGTAACCAGCAAACCCGTGGCTATCTCCATATGTGCAATCACCCATTCCCTCGCACATTCCCTCGACCACCCCTTAAATGGACCCCCATGCCACCCCCAAAACTTCCTCTAACATATTTATGTACTACAAGGCTTTTATGAACACTGAGAGAAACGGGATGCATAATAATCATTTAATAATATTCATGTTCAAAACTAAGAAACCCAAAAACAGAATTTAACTATTAATTAAGAGCTGCAGAAGTTTGGGTTGTAGATTGGTAAGAACGGTCAGTAAATATCAATCTTTTACACCTTGGTTAATAATGCATTTTCACTGCAAGAAAACAGTGAAATATGCTTGGCAAAATGAACATATCAGATATGATTTAGGGTAAGTGTACCAAATTTCGGCATAATTGCATGCAAGCGCTAAAGAAATGTAATATTTTTAATATAAATTAATATTTTTTTATTCTTCCTCTTAAGGAGTGCTGCATTGGACCTTGTAGCCAATTTATCGTCTTTTTTCTCTAAAATTAATATTAATAAATTTTAAAATGAATAAAAATGTTTACATAGCTTTGGTAGCAGGAAATAGACGGAGACACTGAACCTTTCTTGATTTTCACAATTTTATTCTCTACGACGTTTCGAGGATGGATGTCCTCTTCATCAGGTATCGAATATGGCAGGGAAAATCACGTACAGGTGGGAGTTGTTACACTGCACTTGAACTTTGATCACGAATTGATCCGTGATGTTCACCATTCGACTGACTGACACAGAAACTGACTGATTCTGTGTCAGTCAGTCGAATGGTGAACATCACGGATCAATTCGTGATCAAAGTTCAAGTGCAGTGTAACAACTCCCACCTGTACGTGATTTTCCCTGCCATATTCGATACCTGATGAAGAGGACATCCATCCTCGAAACGTCGTAGAGAATAAAATTGTGAAAATCAAGAAAGGTTCAGTGTCTCCGTCTATTTCCTGCTACATTCTGTCGAACCGAAATTCTTCTGTAGCTTTGGTAGCATATTTCGGCCACCTTCATTCTCATAGTTCCTTGGTTTTCCGGAATTCTTACAATGTCTTTTTCACATTATATCGTTTGTTGAAGCTACATTTTTTGTTATTTTTTGAATTGTATAATCTCTTTAGCATGCAAAAATTAAAAATTCATGGATATTCGAGGTACAAAAAGGTGGCCGGAATTGCAAGCTGTCCGGAATTTAGCACACTTGCTCTAATGTAATTTTTGATAAATTTTACATTTAACTGATAAAGTTAGAATACTTTAATAATAATGCTTAACACAACATCCCACGAAGGAGCTAGCCCTTCCTGCAAGGAGATTTCTAGACATGCATTATTATTTTTTCATGTACGGGATGAGGTTGTCAGTCCATTGCGCTATGGAATCAAGTGCTGTGAAGCTCATTGGATGCAATCCGAACACCTCTAATGTCAGAAAAATTCCTTTCCATGGGATTCGATCCCGGGACACTTGCATCATAGAACGGGTGCTTACCACTTGACCAATTGAGTGCCCATAGAATACTTTACTGACCACAAATTTTTTTGTCTTAATTAAGAACTTCAATAATGAAAATTTTCCTTATCAGAATACCCAAGAAGCATTTATACTCCTCGAACTCAAAGAGAGAGCAGTCATATTATCTGCTTTTTTTTATAAACAAATTTCTGTTTATGAAACATAGAAAAGTTTGACAATCTCTTTTATTTTACATAAACTGAACACAATTTGTTTATAAGTTAACTAATTTACGACGAAAAAATAACTACATTATTACGAAATACATGTGCACATATTTTCATTAGAACAAACATTAGAATGTGTTGACATAGTAGTGAGAATGTACAGTAGACTCTCTCTCAATTGGGCATTTGGGGCAAAATGTCATCCGGTTTATCGATAGATTTGGGCGTCAAAGCTTTTGTAAATTCCACAAAAAACGCTGAAGTATAAAGAATCACGATAAAATAGGAAGAACTAGGGGAACGTAGGCATGGTTCGCACAGAGTGAACCTTCAAACGATGCGAAGTTTTTCATTGTTTGCAAAGAGCTGACTTACCAATTCTCATCTCGTCTCATGAACTTAATAATTATCTATCTTATGGCTAAAAAATGACGAACTAGCTCTTTGCAAACAAAGAGAAAATTCGCGTTGTTTGAAGGTTCACTATGTGCGAACCATGCCAACATTCCCCTACAGCGTACTTGAGCAAATTAGCTTCATAATTAAACGTGGAAATTGTCAACAAAATTTTCGTCCGATTGAAAAAGAGCCGATTGAGCGAGAGTTTACTGTATTGCAAAAATACATTTATAAAGTTAACCACAAAATGTGCGCAATTTCATAATAATATTCCTTACATTATACCTTGAATATGGGGGTAAATATTTTAGTCTTATGTTCTAGAAAATAAAATACTGGAAATCAATTTAATCTAAAATTTATCTGTAAAATATATGAATTGTATCTATAGAAATAACTTACATTTTCTTTGTATTTTTCAGTTAGGCGATTTTACTGATTTAAAAAATACTCAACTTTGATATATTTATTATAGACCCATTATTTCTAAACTGTTAGTTATATTAAAGTTATCTCGAGCATATGTACATATTTGGGATATTTTTAAGACATTGCAATATTTGGATATTTTAGTAGGACTGTTGAGCCTAGAGGAGTTAGAGGGAGAAGGCCCGTCCTGATGAAGACTCTTCTAAACCAACGGTACCAATTGCTGTTCAGCTGGGGTGGTAACTTTTGGGGGTGTTATAACAAAGGCTAACTTCAAGTTACGACATCGCTATAGTTCCGCTAGATGGGGTTGTGAGTACTCAACGAGTTATTCCGAAGGCAGAATCTAATCGGTTTCTCAGTCGATCTTCACCAGTAAAGCGAGGAGGACGTCAAATTCGTGGCTCTCTTGGAATGGGCAATGGGGCTCATTGCCGGAGACAAGCGATGAAGGGTGGTCCAGCATGTTCTGGTGTGAGATCCGTAGCAATCTTGCTACAATATTGTATGCTCCTTGGGAAGTGTTTAGAAATTAGATTTGGAAATAAATTTTAAAATAACGCGGAAAGGATTTTTTTTAGGTTAGTGCTGGGGCATATCAAGCCTAATAAAAAGTGAAGCTATTTCTCACTTTTGCTCATAGTTATTGTATTATATCGACGAACATTATGAAATACAAGGGGTAACTCATAAGCAATCAGAGTGACATGAGTTTCCTGAACAAATGTGTCGATTCCCTAGGTTCGCTGAAAACCTATAGGCTGTCCCGGTTTTAGGTTCTAATTGCATTGTACACTGCAATCGCTTACTCTCGGGGTTGCGAGATTTGGAAACGATGTGGTGCGTACAATTGAGCCGGCAGCTCATGGTGTCCATGAAATCTGGGGTGGAATGATAACATTTCGACACTATCGAATCTATAGTATCGATAAATCTATATCTGTTAGATTAAGTGAATGTCGACTTTTTGCGCAGTGGCGAGCCATTCATTGTAACATTCTTAAAAGAATGTGGCTATTACTAACTATCTATATTAGTTACAGAAAGAACAGCTCATAATTTTGGACAGTTTCTAAATTTGGACACTTTGAGGGTAAAATTGGACACTAAAAATAAATAGATTAAAATTATGGATTTTTATTCCAATATTTTGTGAATAATGAACTATATCTAAATATTTGTTGTTTTTGGTAGATTTTAATACTAAAAACGTTAAATTTTGAACATGATTTGAGTTAAAATTGCTTTGTTGAATATTCAGTGTGAGCAATTGTTTACGAGAAATATGACAGAACTTTGTGTTTACTTCAGTCTTATTTAGCTGTGGTGAAGTACTAACAAGTTTTGCTCCCTTCTTTTTGAGTGATATTATTAAATATTCATTGAATATTGTGTTAATTCACATTAATGGTGATTTGTGCATTTGATTTTAAGTGAAACTTGCCTTGTGAATTACGTTTTCTGTGTGAAAAATGGGAAATTTTCTAATAATTCACCAGTGAGGTGATAGTAATTTTGGACAGATGTTTTTCTTTCGAAATTTCGTGAAGAATTAGGTTTTGTGATGACTGTATAAATGCCTGGAGAAACAAAGGAGCATCATCTCTATGAAAGAGATGTAGTGAGAAAAGCCTTGAAAGGCTCCCTGAAAGGCCAGGGACTGCGTGAGTCCGCGAGTACTTGGATTACCGAAGTCAACTCACTTTAATGAATGATATAGCAAATTTCTGGGCTTCTTGTGACATTCTACGGTTCCCTTACATAAACAGGAAGAGGACTTGGTAAGATTGGTTTTTGAAATGGAGAACAATGGGCATTCTATTAAGGCGAATTAGCTGTCCAAATATACAACCAAGTTGTCCAAAATAAGAGTCAAATTCACCTCTGCATATCAATTCTTTTTTAAACGTTTTAAAACTACTTTTAGTAAAAAAAAAACTATAAATAGCTTGTCAAGCTTCTAAACAATCCTTCTGAAAAGAGAGTAGCAAAAAAAGTGAATTAGTATTGAAAATATCGCACTTTAAACTTGGAACATCGATGCTTATAAGCAGACTGTCCGAAATTATGAGCTTTTACCCTATAGGCTTTCCGGATTCATTGTTAATATTGGCTCGAGTTTACCGAAATCAGTTACCCGGATAACTGAAAAGCAATTAGAGTGGCATAAGTTTCTGGTTCACTGATAAAAATATTGGTTCTTTAGGTTCCCTGAAAAAATGTATGGCTTTTCCGGCTCCACCCAGTTACCCGTGAGTTTCTTAAGAAAACGTCAAAATGTATGAGTTCCGTAGGTTGCATGTAGGATCTCTGGGTTCCCCATGGATTCCCTGGCTCGAGATTTTCTCATGTTTCCTGAAATCAGCTACTCGGTTAACTCAAAAGCAATCAAACTGGTTTGAGTTCCCGGTTCCCTGATATGAAATTACATGGATTCTTCTTCTCTGAAAAAATTCTTCAGGATGCTTGAAAAATTATATAGGTTTCCCTTAAGTTTCCTGATAAATATATAGGCAGCTTGGGTTCCCAGTTCCCAGTGGTTTCCAGGTTCTGTAAAAATGTATGAGTTCCCTGGGTTCCCCGTGGGTTCTCTAGGTTCCCCATGGGTTTCCTGGTCAGATTGGCTCGAGTTCCCCGAAATGAGTTACACCTTGATGAAATATCTATTTTTAGACTATTTTTTTTTTAGGTGTCAGAACTTCTATGCACAAACGTATGGAAGAAATGAATATCGAGAGATCATTGGTTAGTGATTGGGTAGGCTCTTATTAGGATTTCCATTCTTGTATAACAGTTAAGTCTTTCATGGCATTTTTGGTGCAGGATTTGGTTGTAGAATATGACTAAATTCTAAACTCTGATAGCATATTCCTAACAGTGCAGTTGGAGGGGAATTGGCTCAAATATCTCTACTCTGGATGCTTCATGTATCTCTATGCTACAGTCCGTTTCACAGTCGGCGGAAAGCTGA
This sequence comes from Phlebotomus papatasi, assembly GCF_024763615.1. Lineage (NCBI taxonomy): Eukaryota > Metazoa > Arthropoda > Insecta > Diptera > Psychodidae > Phlebotomus > Phlebotomus papatasi. The sequence continues at coordinate 14,570,557 of NC_077224.1, read as the reverse complement.
CCAGAGTGCCTCCGTGGAACCATTCCAGCTTTCTCTACAATCGCAACGTTGGGGTGTTCTATTACAATAGCACTCCCCCTTTAACACACTAAATGGGGAGCACATTGTTCTGGTGGTGCAAAATATCGAATTATTGAATTTGATAGAGTCCTCGTGCACCATGGAAAATCATTGTATGGCGGTTTTTCTTCTCCATTTGAGTTATGAGTTTTTCTGTTTTACACTCTTCCTATTTTTCCCCCCATTTTTCTATTCAATTTAGCCAATTGCCAATTCGTCTCTCAATGCTTTGCCACCTCCTCGTGGTCGATTAAATTGACGTGAATCCTCGGACAGATTCAGAGAGTGAAAATGATCAGGTATAACAGAGAGAGAGAAAAAAAGATGGAACTTGTATGAAAATTGCTCAAACAATAACTCGAATAGTTTTTCAAACTCCCATCCACCCACAATTGAAATCACGATTTTTCACGGTGTTTGAGGACTCTTTTGCAGCAGCTCATGCACACAAATTGAAAGCAATTTCTGGTGAAAAGAGAGTGGCCAGAATAGAATAAAATTCATTTCCATGGTGTGGAAAATATCAGATTAGCAACAACCGCATCCAATTATTAAATTGAATTTAAATTGGGGCGACAAGTGCTTTAGAGTGGGTGGTAGAGGAGCTTTCGCGTAAGGTGAAATGGGACACCCACAGTCTGCTCCTCCAAGGGTCAGATGTAAGACAAACGAGGGCAAAAGCGTATGTTAGTTGGAGATGATTTATAAGGTAATAATATTTGTGCTTCTTCCTCCTTTGGGGAATCTTCTTCCACTTCTCGTCCCAGTGGGAGATTCTATCCGGGAATATTTCAAAAATGTTTTGCACGGATATTATTTTTCATCTAAATTGCAAATTACATGTCTTCATATATTTGATAATGAGCTTTAATCTCTTTCACTTTCACCTAAAGTGGAAAATGCTTGTTTGCGGAATTTGAGAGTAAAATTGTTTTGATTTATCTGATTTTTGTTAAAGTTAAGTATCTGGTTAACTTGCAATTAATTTAATATCAGTCTACTTATCCATTTTATGTTTTTAAGAGCTTGAACTAAATCCTGGATCTGAATCTTGTGTTGAAGAGCTGGAATCTTTGGAAGAAACAAAAGAATCAGGCCAGCCGCATTGAAAAGACTTCTTCTCTGATCAAACTTACGGATTAAGCTTAAGCCCAGAGACAGCTGTTAGTGGTAATCTGATGGAAATGTAGTCTAATCATGATTTTAATTATAATTACGTAAAGCCGTTTCTTGCCTTAAGCTCCTTAAGCCGTAAGTCTGTCTAGTACGTTAGGTTCCGTTTCAATAATTCACGTTTATAAGCTATTACTTGGGTTTGCGATTTTGCAAGGTAGGTTACATGTATTCCTAGGCTGCATTCTCTTTTTTTAATGCGTGCAGTTGAACTTCTGTAGAAGCTAAAGACGGCAGGGCTCTTCAATCGCTAGTGGTGAAGTCTTTATCTGCAAAATGCCAGATTGGACAGAAGGCACGTAAGGGCCTTGCCAGACCTGTGGATTAGCCGAGACACGGCTTAGCGTACTTACATTCGAAATAATGTGTAAACTACATTTCCACAATTTTCTACTAAGTCGTCTCTCGGCTTAAGTCGTAAGTGTGTCTAGGGCATAAGTCTTAATGATGAAGCATCTTCGAGCAAAACAGAAAGAAACATGCATAGTGCTAAGGGGTCCATGCATGGGGCTATCCTACCTCAAGCAGGAAACACATCAACGCTTGTAGACTTAAAGATGATAATTTCATTGGTCAATGATAGGCGAAAGCGACCGATCTGTAGTACGACAGACGTTATGGTGTTTACAAAAGACATAACGATGTAGCGGTCTCACGCGAGAGTATGCTTCTTTACAACGCCCAATGCACTAAAAGTACTTGGGAAGAACGCTTTATACGCTTCAGATCTAAAGGCTTAGCCATAAAGCTTAACTTTTCTAATTTCTTATCAAACAAGATTTTTGAGACAATTTTAAATTGGGATTGAACATTGAGGACAAATGATCCATAAGATTCTGAAATACCAATACAATTGGTTGATAAATTAAGATTTTGAGATCTTCGGGAACTGGGCTAAACCTCTAGTCTGAAGCCCATGTTGCGGTCTGTTAAGAAATAGACAAGGGTAACGAGGGTAATGGATAATTTTCATGAAGCATAGCAATGGGCTCAACGAAGAGGGGTGCAGGAGTATACACAAAAGCGACAGGTGCACGATTTAGTTTCGTATGGTTCACAAACTTTAACAGGGAGAGAAAACAATGATTATGACTGCCACCAGAAAGGGAGGGGGCCTGGGAGCGATTGAGATCATCTGGCACTGGACTGCGCTACAGAATGCTATAGCACCAGTTGTTGAAAAAATTGGAAAAAGGGGTCGAGTTTAGGAACATTGTTAATGGTAGTTCGGTTTAACGGTACCCATTCAATGAGAAACCTATTCAGTTGGGAAATTCTGTGAGTTTTCGCAGTAAATTCAAGAGCAGGACAACATTAAAGGTAAATGAGCATCGAAAAGACATTGCAAGGAATTTTATGAAGCTCTTTATAACTGATATGAATCGGATTTTCGATTGGTTCTTCTGAATCCACTAGCTTTGAGGCTAGTGGACAGGTATGGTAGTTTCCTTTCAGTAGTGCCAAGATGGCTGTAGGATGCTTATCCGGTTGAACGGGCGATTTGAAAATGGGGGTTGGCTTTCCGACAGCCTGGGACAGGTCGGTTGGGGATCAATAGCGACCTGTAGTATCGCATTGATGATTTGTCATTATCTCGTGACCGTTATGTCGGTGATTTTCTCTGACCTGGGTTTTCCTCGCGTCTCTTTTCCCTGCATTCTGTAATGGAGAGGATTAGCGAAACTGGGTCCCTGGTTGCTCATCTTTGACCTCGCATCGTTAATCTTAATCATTTCTGTACTTCTCAGTTTGTGTGCTGCTGTGGGCCATCTCACTCTCCGTGGGTCTGGCTTGGGGCGGTTTGTGGTCTATCTTCCTTTCATTTTGTCCCGTTATCGGATTCTTTACACGTGCCCTGGAAATACCCATCACTGCCATCGCCACGATCTGCCTTATTATTTTTTGAATATCCTTTCGTTTTATTGCCTTGGATCGCCTTAGACTGTCGGTCTCTTCGGTCTCTTCTCCCTCTGGTGATTCTTGTTGGCGGTTTTTGCGAGCTCAGTTGTTGATTCTCATCCATGTTTTTCGTTTTACGTTTTACGTTGTATTTCTTCCTGTTGTTTTCGCTTCGATTTAACGATTTTACTTGTTTTTATATCACAATTTTTCTTTTACTGCTCGAACTCCACGGAGAGAGCAGTATATAATGATCCCTCGATTTTTTCACCCCCCCCCAAGTTTCCACCTTCCACCCCCTGGAGACCACTTTTGTCAACAAATCTTCACGTTTCAAACGATTTCTGCGAAATGTCGCCACGCCGTTTGTCCGTCTGTTCGTCCGGATGTCGCCAGCTTTAGAGGCCAAACGGTAAGGGATAGTGACATGGGGCCTTCGGGGACACACCCCATAAGTCGACCCAAGGATCATTAACATGTCCCTCATTTTCTTTCCACCCTCCCCTTCCCTTCCAAAACTAAGTTTTTTTGTGATTGCTCGAAAACACGTCGTGTGATTTTTTTTTCATTTTTTGATATGTTTTAGAGATTATCCAGGTGGACTTTTCGTCCTTAAACGAAAATACCCTTGAATCATTCCTAGTAACGGTTTTTCAAGGTCAAAGATTAAAAAGACACTAGAGAGTGCATTTATTAAGCGAATGGGGTCATGTTTAGGCTCTGTGGAAAGGTTTTGAAATTTCCTATAAAACTGAACCGGTTCCAATCAGTTTTGTATCGATAATGAACCGGTTCATAACCGATAAATAATTTTTATACGAAATTCAATTAAATTACTCCTGAGGTGTATTTCGGGAAACGTTTTGAGTGATTTATAAATCGGTTCAAATCGATTGTGAACCTGTAATGAACCGGTTATTTACCGATAAGTAACTGTTGTTCGAATATAATTTTTATTACTCTTTTAACTATTTGGAGTCATTTATGAATCGATTCAAATCGGTTGAGTACCTGTAAACGGTAAATGATGCGAAAGTACTTTTGAAGTATAGCATCTAAATCATGAGTTCGAGCATTTCGCAAAGCCTGGGACGCTTTGCCACCCCTTTTTTCTGAGTTCTCTTTTTCGTCTGCTCTCCCTGCCTATGTTTTCTGCATCCATTTTCTTCTCACTCTTACTGAACTCACGGATGTCAAGTGATTTTTTTCTTAAATTCAGACATTCTTTCCTCGAGCTTACTGTTTGCCTTCGCTTTTGCACATCCATATGGCTAGGTATGTTTAGCAATTAGGGACACATTGTACTAAATCTGCCAAGGACGAAAGCTTTTCTGCCGTTTTGCTTTTGGTGGCTGTTGTTATTACTTAATTAAAGTGTTATTACTTACTTAAATTATTATTAATTAATAAGTACATAAAAATATTTAAAACTTTAAAAATTTGGTCATATAACATTGTCATACTGTTACTGAATTCTCACACAGGGCACTTCATTGAACCTGAGTTTTTACTCTTCACACACACAGCTCATCTTTTGCCTCTAATGCCTCTCTACTTCCATCGCTAGCATATGGGTAGCTAGCATGAATTTTAGCCTTAATCGTAAATATCTTATTTTGACGCCTTTTCTTATCATTTTCTCCAGGGAACTTTGTGCATCGTCTTTAGGGATGTTCTGGGATTATATTGCTTGATAACAATTTATTGACATTGAAATAGTTAAAGCCGATCGGTGTCAAACAGAGGGGGGGGGGGTCACTGAAGACCGAAATTTGATATCTCATACCGTTTTACCTCTAGTCTTATAACAAGTTTAAAAAAAGCGGATTATACCGCCTTCGTTTGAGTGCAACCGGTAGAAATTGAAATAGCAGAGCTTTCAGTTAATTGTAAGCCCTTCTGCAGACATTGTGCAGTTTATGTGGCGAAAGGATAGAACGATTCGTTTCGTGATTTGTGACACTTTTAGCACCTCCTCGTGGGGGATTTATATATGAGATGGCAATATAATTAATAGATCACGTATCAACATCATCACAAATCAGACATTAGTGCACATGAGATGGTAGCATTTCGCATGCCATTTGGGAGTCTCACTCTGCTTTTGTGAGCTTTCATCCACATATTAAGCGAACATCAAGAGAGCTGATTCGAGATTTTCCTCTCGCCCTGTTTTTTTTATGATTGGCAACAAAAGAAAAATCCCATCACGGGGTATGACATTTTTCTGTGAGATGATGGTGAGAAATGCAACGAAAAGTTGCAGAGAGAATAAGCTTTTTGGTTGAAAGGTCACAAAAAGTGACAAATTTCTAGGTGACTGTTAGTGATGTAATTTTAATTTTCCACGTGTTTGCCGTTGAAATATTCTTGAAGTTTTTCCCATAAAGTCTCAGGGGAAATCAAAGTTTAACTTTGTCCCCTCTTCTGGTTTACCACAAAATAAATTTAATGTGTGGATGACAATGAGATGGATAAACATACGCTCGAGATGTTGAAATTCATGCAATGTTAGTTGGAAAAAATGTGTGAGGAAGTATATTGAAGTTTAGAATGGCTTTTTGTTTCAAAAATGGGCACAATTTACGAAAAAAATACTTCTTCAGAGAGCGCAAATAAGAAGGCGGAAAAGACAGTGGAAAATTTATACACACGTGTTGAAATAAAATAATATAAAAATATTTTATTTTGCACTGCTTTGACAAATAGTCAACTTTTTATTCGGTCATACAAAAAGGAAATGGTATTTTCACCTCATACCACATGATCTTACCAGTATCACTGTTGTTTTACAGTTGAACAGAGAAAATTCCACCAAAGAAATCTCAGTGGAAAACAACAAGTTAAAGAAGGACATCAAGAGACTTTTCTTATACAACATATTTTCCCGGTTCTTTTTTTTTCTTTTTCTTTTTTTTTGTTGTAACCCAAACGAAGGGAAAACAGCACCGAGTTATTCACTTTTTATTGTAGACAATTTAATAGTCATTCATAATTCATGACTTTTCCAAGATGTTTTCCATGAGATGGGTTCCGAAGAGGCAAAGAAAGGGGTTGAAGGTGTACAAATGACATCTGTTTTTTTCATTGTACCAAACATATTTCTACTCAAGAATTGTTTATACGATATAATTGTGTCTGTATCATAAAAGACTAACGTAGAAGAAAATGTCCATTTCACCACAAAACCCATAAAGCTCATATGCTTTTCTTTCTAACGACATTCCATCCGTAAACTTTGTACAAAGTTTTCTGGGGAGGAAAAACGGGCTTTCCTATGGGAGTCTTTTGCAAAAAGAGAGTTAAAATTTTCAATTTAATTAAACTTTTAAAATGTTACAAAGTATTTGGGAAGTAAAACAAAATTATATGAAGATCAACAGTTAGGATTTTTAAATTTAAAAATACTTGTTTGAACAGATTAATGTATTAGATTGCATTCAAAGGAATCTACTTTGCGGTCTTTAACAGCGCATTTACTGATCTATTAATTTAATTTTATGAATGAGAGACACTTATACGGGCTTTAGTCCTGAGACTTAGCCATATGGCTTAACTGCTCTAATTTCACAACAATCAAGATTTTTTGGAAAAATTTACCTTAGAATTGGATTATTAAGCACAAATGACCTATTAAATTTAGAAAAAGCAATAAAATTGGTTGCTATTTAGGAGTTTGAGATCTTCGGGAACTGGGCTAAACCTCTAGTCTGAAGACCACTTCAGGGTAAGATGGGGTAATTTGAAATCATGTCTAATTTGGAACTTTGAGATTTTATAACAAAAAGGGAAAGACAACGAAGAAGTGCTCTCGAATGTAAAGTTTTGTATTTCTTCGTGGTTTTCTTTTTCTCTTTGACCATCCTAAAACAGTAAGAAAAACTCAAAATTCCAAAATAGACATGATTCCGAGTTACTCCGTCTTACCCTACTGAACTGGAAAAGATAGTTTATTTCTGTATATTAGACTGAACAGCCTGATAAGAAGCATTTCCGCCATTTGGCTTTGAAGGCTGGTCAACAACGCTGAGACGGCGGCGAACGCATGGTACGGTGGGTTAATGGAAATACACCAGTCGGCAAAAAATACAAAGCAAATACAATTTATTTAATATGATGTACCAGGCTCTTTTGCCATATGTCCCTTTCCATTAACCCCCCATACCATGCGTCCGCCGCAGCCTTACCTTTGGTGACCATGTCTTAAAGCCAAGAAGTAGAAATACTTTTTATCAGGCTGCTCTGTTGCTTGTCGTGTAAAACGATCTTTTCCTTGGTGAAAAAGGGGGCAGAGGCTACTTTGAGCTGTGGGGCTACATTGTTAAACGATTTTTTCACATATTCCTAAAGGAAACTGAGTTTCAAGATGATGTAATTTGGATAGACAGAACAATAGTGGAACTTAATAAAATAATAATTGTAAGGCCTAGCTTAATTTAGAAATAGGCGAAAAAAACTTTACGAATGTAGCCTCATAGGTCAAAGTAACCCCACCTCTTCTAAGGGGCCCTCACTTGGTTATATGAAAGGAGCGAAACTGTCAGATAAAACGGAGATGAAGAAAATTAATTAAAAAGGTTTGAGAACATACAATTACAATTCAAAATAAAAACTAATCAATGAAGAACGAGCTACTGCTGTATAGAATTAAGATCCTGCCAGTCCTTACGTATTCGTCTGAGACGTGGGTCCTCAGCAAACGGAATTGCGAACTCTTAGCCGCGTTTGAGAAGAGGATTCTGCGACGGATTTTTGGCCCCATATGTGAGGAGGGACGATTCCGGAGCCTATACAACCATGAGGTGTATGAGCGCTACCGAGAGGTAACTGTCGTCAAGCAAATACGCCTCAATAGGCTCCGGTGGGCTGGTCATCTGGTACGCAAGGATGAGGACGACCCGGCCTGGAAAGTCTTTAGGGGCGGACTCTATGCTTCGAGGAGACGAGGCAGACCCAGCCTCAGATGGACCGACGGCGTCGACCAGGACGCCAGCTCATTAGGGTGCGGAATTGGAGAACAGTGGCGTGTAACAGGCTCGAGTGGGGACGGGCCTTGAGTCAGGCCAAGACCAGTAATTGGTTGTAGCGCCGGTTAAGTAAGTAAGTAAGTAATGAAGAACGAGGATCTTGAAATCTGGACCCAAGGACGAAACGGAAATGCTATAGACAGTTAATTAATAAGTAATAAATCAGTTTACAAGTTTTATTCGAACTCATGCCTGTGACAGTCGAGTTAGGGGCCTAACCGCCCCAGAACCGAAGGATTTCACCAATTGCTCCACCAGACTCCTTAAAAAAAAGTAACGTAAACTTTAACATAAAGAACAGAAATTACTGCAAACCTTATTTGCCTTGTTATGAGTATTTAAAATTAAATAATTTTCCTTGTTTTTATATTAAAATATCATTATTTTCATGAACTAAAAATAAATTTATAATTAATAATAAAAATATCTTTTGATAATAAATAAATTTGCATAATTATTGAATTCAGATCTTCTGATGTACGTCAGAGGCAGCTTCTTTTTCTCAATAGAAAAAATCAAAATTTTCTGAAAAGCTTTCGACTTCGACCCTTGGTATAGATCCTCCTCAGTGCTTTGAGCTTTTTCAATTTACGAAAAAGAAGCTGCCTCTGACGAACATTGGAAGATCTGAATGAACATAATAATGGACAAACAAGGTTCCCGAGGGGAAACTATACAACCGTGAGATTGTTGAGAATCTTAAAAATTTAGTTTCTCATCTCTTGTAGTAAGTCTATCATTATTGTCTTACTCCATTGTTTTAGGTTATAAGGCTCCGTTCACTTTGGCTTCTTTTCTACATTAGCTGTAGTTATAAAGGCCTATTTACAGATTAAGTGAGTACCTGTCGTACTTGTTCTATTTGCGCACTTTGGAAAATTTTGTACCAACTGTATTAATGTAGGTCTCTCTTAAGTCCTTTCGTCTATATAGTGTCAACAATTATAGCTGAACAACGTTGTAAGAAAAGTCTGTGCACGGCTGCTGGAAGCCTGTTCTTATCTATTAAAACCATTAAAACGTTATCATTCGCACAATCTTGACCATCTTCTACTTGACATGATGTACTTGACATAAGTGGTCCATTTCAAGGGGCTGTTCACTATAAGATATCAAGATTTTCGAACTTTTGAACCCTGTTAACCACTGACAATCGTCTGACGAGCAGCGGACTAAATTTCAGATAGCATTCCCTGAAGGTTGCCCATTCCCAAGAAGCAAAATACCTGTGTTGTAAAACCAATATACTGATAAGCTCGATAAGCCTGTTAATGTACCTTTACAAGGCTTATAAGGCGCGAATTGCCAAATCTACAGGAGAGCGATTTCAAGCTGAAATTTTACATCCTGCGTATAGGATTTTAAGGATTTTAAATCCCTTTTACTTTGGTTATAATTTAATTTCCGGTATAATATTTACAGGGAAGGTAGAAGGTATTAAGGAGTACCCGAAAAGCGAAAAAAATTAATTTGGCAGAAAATCGACTTATTCGACTCATATTCTGACAAGTCGATAATAAAACTTTTGTGTTTCATTTCCCGTAGTAGGTTTTAAGCTCCTTAATAGTGTGCCACACCATTTTTAGTAGTCACAGAAATGGATCCAAGATCGATATAGAAGAAACCTAAACCAAGGCTAACCCAAGAAAATGCTTCTTGGGTTAGCCCAGTGCCCGAAGGTCTCAAACTCATAAATACTAACCAACTCAATCGGTTTTTCAAAATCCAATGGATCGTTTTTCTTAAATATCCTAAGTCCTAATCAAACATTTTTACAAAAAAATCTTGTTTCATAATAAATTAGAATTAGTTAAGCCACATGGCTAGACCTTAGGTCTGAAGTCTGTATATGTGTAAGTCTTTGAAAAGTAGTTCACATCAAGCAATGCTACAGGTAGGGTGAAAGGAACGACTATTGACTTTAAGAACTCGTGTCAGTATCTATTGACACCCTACTCTGTACCATTTTTGATATGAAATTTGAACATCTCTGTTTACAGTAAAAGGTATATTATAGAAAAAACGTTATATTACTTATATTTTACTAGATACATTAAATAATTTTCTACATTTTGACAAGTGTCAATAGGAGTTCCCTGTCGAACAGACGTTCCTCCGACCCTAAGTGCGTGAAGCTATTTTTAAACCGGTGGCAGCCAAAATCCCGAAAGCCAAAATCCCGAAAGCCAAAATCCCGAACGCCAAAATCCCGAAAAGGCCAAAATCCCGAAAGCCAAAATCCCGAAAGCCAAAATCCCGAATTTTCAAAATCCTGAAAGGGATGAAATTATATGAAGGAAAATGCTTAGAATAATTTCCCAAGACACAGAAGATTTCCCTTTGCCTCCAGAAAGCGCGGGTATAATCGTGGGAGTAGCTGTAACACTTTTAAAAATTCGGGATTTTGGCTTTCGGGATTTTGGCCTATTCGGGATTTTGGCTTTCGGGATTTTGGCGTTCGGGATTTTGACCGGGACCCGTCTTTCTTAGTGATTGAGTTATTTCACAATAATGTGTAAAGGTTTTATAATCAACCTAAAGAAAACCTAGGATAAGATTCTATGATTTAAAATTAAATACCGGTTTAAGTTTCCGCCAAATCCATAAACAGTTCAACATTTTATAAGAAACATTGAAATTGAAAGCACTAGATTTTAAGAATTCATGAATATCTTGTTTATAAGTTACAAGTCGATGATGCAGAGGAATTATATAGCTTTTGGGCAATAAAATGAGCTAATTTACTCAGTTTCATCAACCTTTCTATCCTAAACATGATTTGTACGAAGAAGGAAATTATCTTCCCCCAAAGGTGATACCGCAGTATCAATTTTAACACCTTTGCCAGAGGCAAATAAAGGGAATAAGATGGGAATAAAGTGGAAATTAATCGATTTAATTACATCCGCAAAACCCTTAATCTTCGATCTTGTGGGAATCGGAGAAAGTAGGTTAGTGCCAAGACAGGTGTTTTGGGGGTGCAAATAATTTCTTCACAAGCTATTTTTCCGTATTTTATGCGAAACAATGCAAATTCACCAGCTGCGAATTTTAATAATGAAAATACATGCAACAGATTGCAATTGTGACAGGATGAAGGATGAAGAAGGTGCAATTCACATGCGGCAGAGGAACGTCCCACATCTTGTACTCTGTGAGTAAAAGTCTTGAGAAAAGGATTCTCCCTATTGTACTCTACCCAAACTCCCTTTTTGTCGACAAGAACTTTTAATTAAACAAATATCGCTTGAAATATCATGTTCATTTATTCAGCTCCATGATACACTCGCCGATTTGTTCTTGCAAAATACTATCTCTATTTGTGTTTTCTATATATGTGTTTGCCGAGAGGACTCCAGAAGGGATTGGGATAGGACTAGAGCAGTAAAGGGGGGGCAGATCTTTTAGGGATATGAGAGAAACTTTCAAGACACTTGCTTAAATTGTCTGGCAGTAATTTTCCTCAATTAACTTCTTGTGTGCAACTCTTAAATTTTATTTGCTCTCTCGGAAAGGAAGATTTGCAGGATGGGGCGGCGTCTGTTACCCTACAAAATTGATGGCAAAAAGGGGAATCCTCATCCTTATTCAGGAGTAGATTTACATGGAAAACTCTCTAAATGAATGCTCAACATGCGAATCTTATTTCATCAGGAAATTATTTAATCATGAGAGAATTATTGTAGCTCTTTTTGTCAGTTCTTGAGAAACTCTATTACTATTCAGGACCTTTAGGAAAATTGATTTAACTGAATTTTCCAAATGAATTGAGAGGATAGAATAGAAAACTTATTATAAAGTAATGAAAAATATGTGCAAAGTATGTTGCTGATTAGTCACTTAGGGCAGAATCACATTGACAATAAAATTCGATAAACGGTGATCAAAAAAAAATTGTAAGAGAAATTAATCGGAGTGTTTTTGCTCACCGTTTATCGTATTTTCGTTTTATTTATTCAATTTTCTTTTATTATTTTCACTTTGGGCCACCGAGTATGAGATAAGGTAATACGGTAGTCAAGAATTTGCGGAAGAATTGCAATGAAAATGCGTAAATTAACGAAATACGGTGAGCATTTTACTGTCACTGTGATTCTGCCCTTATAGAGACTGATTCGTAAGATCTGCCGATCATGGATATTGATTACCGTCAATTAGCTAATCAGAACAATTGCTCGGCGGTGATAAGTCGATAATGCAGACTGATTGGTGAGATCAGCCGATCATAAAGGCTGACTACTGCGCATTAGCTGATCAGAGCGATTACTCGGCACGGATCACTTGATAGTCCGGACTTACTGGCGAGATTTGCCGATCATGGAGACTGATTACTGTAGAGCAGCCGATCAGAGTGATTACTCGGCGCCGATTGGCTGTTAATGCAAACTTATTGATGAGGTCAGTCGAATATGAATGTTGATTTCTCAGTTTGACCAGCCGATAATCCAGACAGATTTGCAATATCAGCAGATCATTCAAAGTGATCACCTTCGATCAACTATTCAGTGTGATTTCTCGGTGCCGATCAGCCGATAATGGAGATGAATTGACATCAGCCGATCATGAAGACTGATTTCTGTCGAACAGCCGATCAGAGCGATTACTCGGCGCCGATTGTCTGGTAATGCAGACTTATTGACGATTACTGTCGATCAACAGATCAGAGCGATTGCCCGGCGCTGATCAGCCGATAATGGGAACAGCTTAGCAAGATCAGCCGATCATGAAGAGAATCATGGAAGCCGATCATGGAATATTTAAAGTGGTTTCCCAATGCCGATCAGCCGATAATGCAGACGTTTTGGCGAGATCAGCCGATTATGAATGCTTATTACTACGTATTAGTCGATCAGAGTGATTTGTCAGAGCAACCAGCCGATAATGCAGATGGATTGGCAATCTCAGCCGATCATGGAGACTAATTATTGCATATCAGCCGATTAGAGCGATTTCTTGGCGCTAATCAGTCAATCTTCGGTTCTTGACACACTTACGACTTTAGCCGAAAGACGGCTTATTGGATAATGATCGAAATGTATTTTAACCATTATTTTGTATATAATTACGCTAAGCTATCTTCTCGGCTAATCCTTAGGTCTGTCAAGGCCCTTCCACTCTCGGTTCACTCGCTTACCGTACTTATTCATCCCTTTGATCAGAAGTAAGAATGCTAATATTAGATGAGATCATATATTCTGTCAGTAGAAGAGGTAAAAAGTTTGGAGTGGTATATCTCAGCTCCTGATGAACATAATTGGATGAGTGAACTATTGTTGGAAAGCTTGGTTCATTAGCTTTCAGAATCTGGTATATGTAATTGGCTATGGGTAAATCATGGTCATCCAGAACCATTTATGTCAAAGAAGACACTTTTTGCAACGTCTTTTTTGGCCATCTACTTCTGGGACCAGGAGTGACCCACAATTCTCGCACTTGGACTGTTCGTTAGAGGAACTCAAAGGGTATAATTTGTGGAAGAAACTTTTTTTTTGGACATCTTACTTTTTTTTATTCATCGACTTTTGCAAGAATTTTAACATTTTACACGCAAGGAAAAAATTACAAAAATCCTAAAAGAGTGGTTTCTGGAGGGGAAGGATAGACGTGGGGATGAAATTGATATGATATTTGGATTCCTTGGATCAACTTATGGGGGAGTACTTAGAACATTCCAAGTCGATATCTTCATTAGTTTGTCCAGAAAATGAGATAGAAGGATTTCTGTCATTTTTTTCTATGCGTATAAAATGTTAAAATTCTTGCAAAAGTCGATGAATAAAAAAAAGTAAGACGTCCAAAAAAAAAGTTTCTTCCACAAATTATACCCTTTGAGTTCCTCTAACGAACAGTCCAAGTGCGAGAATTGTGGGTCACTCCTGGTCCCAGCAGTAGATGGTCAAAAATGACGCTGCAAAAAGTGTCTTCCTCGACATAAATGGTTCTGGATGACCATGATTTACCCATAGCCAATTACATATACCAGATTCTGAAAGCTAATGAACCAAGCTTTCCAACAATAGTTCACTCATCCAATTATGTTCATCAGGAGCTGAGATATACCACTCCAAACTTTTTACCTCTTCTACTGACAGAATATATGATCTCATCTAATATTAAAGTATTGAAGTATTACAACTAATTCCCTTTCTCAATTTTAGAGAACCGCTTTACCAAATGCTTGCAAAACAAAGTTACTTTATGCACATTTAAAATCAAAACTGTTTTTCTCTTCAAAGCAGGTTATAAAAAGTAATAAAATTAAAACAAAGTTACAAAAACGCTATTAATTGACCTAAAAAAAAACACAGTTTGAGATGAAATGTTCATAAATTCCATTTGGAATGGAAAATGAAAAAACAATTTTCAATCAATTGCATTGTGTTATTTCACTATTTTGAACTTAAATAAATATAAATAATTGTCGAAATAACAAATCAAATAACTTCACCTGGTGCTATCTATTTGCTTACAACACCGTATCGTATTAATTCGATATCAGAATTTAAATTAAATTATCTATCTCCATTTGGTGGGATTTAGAATGTATATATTTGGTATTTGATTAAAGTTGCTCCGAGAGGGCAATAGATGTAATTGTATATTGGTATTTATTGTCAACGTATGATTAATATTAATGTTGATTTCCATTCGTACATTGTACGATATTTGGAAAATTCCGATCCGAGAATTATGCATTATGATAACTATTTCGTATAGTAATTATTTGAGGTTTTGCGGGATGGTTATTATTTTATTTTTCATATTCATATATTATACATTACAAATACAAATTCACATAAAATTTATTTCACGCTTATATAGTAAGATTTAATATCAATCATTAATCAATTCTCAAAAAATTAGCGACATTGACAAGGACTTTAACTTTAAAATATTCTGTAGGAGGGTTCAAATACATCAAGTATAAAAAGAATTTATTAATTTATTTGTAACTTTAAAACTATTGTTCGACATTCGATTTTGTTTCTGTCGCCTACTTCAGTACCGATCTAATTAAGAAATGAAAATATAAAGGGCAAATTATCTAAAATTTCAACAACTTCCAATATCTGATGCTTGTTTTGTTGCTCGAAATTGTATAAAATATAATTTTCTTAATTTCTACTGATTTCACAATAGAGTAGAGTAGGGCAGATTCACGCGTGGATAAACTTTTTTTCAAGACTCATTTGCTAAACGAATGTGAGCCTTATTCAAATAAATCAAACACCATTATTTTCGTTTCGGTATTGGTTATCTAAAAAGTAACGCGTGCGTGAAACTGCCCCATCCTCTCCTACAAAAAAAGAAAACAATAGAAACATCGCGTGTCGATCCCCTTTACAAACTAGATGCTGTAAATAAATGTTAGATGAGTTTCGGAAAGGCAAATGACTTTGGGAAACTTGCTGTCCGATATATCACACAAAGGGGTCCCGGTCAAAATCCCGAGAGCCAAAATCCCGAATGGGCCAAAATCCCGAATTATTAAAAGTGTCATAGATACTTCCACGATTGCACCCGTGCTTGCTGGAGGAAAGGGACATTTTCTGTGTCTTGGGAAATTATTCTACACTTTATCCTCCATATAATTTCATCCCTTTCAGGATTTTGAACATTCGGTATTTTTGGTTTTCAAGATTTTGGCCTCTTCGGGATTTTGTCTGCCTCCGCACACAAAGCAATACCTAAATTTCTATAAAATTTTGAAAATATTGAGAATATTCAAGTTCCCGGTTCCCCCAAAAATGTATGGGTTTTCCGGGTTTACTGGAAATATAAATGGCTTTCCTGAGCTCCGAAAAAACTATATATGAGTTCCCTGGGAACCCGGAAATATATATGGTTTCCTTGCCTTCTCTGAATTGCGTTCATGGATTTTCAGATAAAAGTGAGGGTTTCCCAGGTTTCATAGGTTCTGTAAAACATGTATCGGTTCCCCTTGTTCCCTAAAGAAAATGCATAGATTTTCTAGGGTAACTGAAAAATGTATAGATATCCTGGGATTCCTGCGGGCTTCCTGAATAAAATGTGAAGGTTTCCCAGGTTTCTGTAAGCTCCGTGGAAAATTATATGAGCTCAAACAATCCCTGTCACGCAGTGTAAATGATTGAAAATTGGATTTAAAGGTTCCCTTGGTTCCCTGAAATAGGTATGGATTCCCTAGAATCTCTGAAAAAATGTATAGGGTCCTCGTGTTGCCCATGGGCTTATCGGTCACATTTACTCCAGTTCCCAGAAGTGAATTACCCTTGGAATATAATACACAAATTTTTGAGATTGTGAACCTGATAAGGAAGGAACAAAAAATACAATTTGTGTAACATGAATGCTACAGGCCCCACACCAGAACATCCTGGAGCACCCATCATCGCTATCCTTCCGGAGATTTAGTCCCATTGCCCATTCCAAGAAGGCCACGAATTCAGCATCCTCCTCGTTTCACTGGTGAAGAACGACTGAGGAGCCTATGCGATTGTGCCTTCGGAATAACTCGTCAAGCACTCTTAACTGCACCTAGCGGAACTATAGCGATATCGTAACTTGAAATTTACCTGTTGTTATAGCACCCCTTAAAGTTACCACACCAGCTGAACAGTGATTGGTACCGTTGGCTTAGAAGAGTCCTCGTCAGGACGGGCTTTCTCCCTCCAACTCCTCCAGGCTCAATAGTCCTATTACATTTGTATTAAAAATAATACAGTTTGTGTTTATGTACTTCATGATCGAAAAATTTAGCACAGTTCCTTTATTACAATATTGTGCAAATAAATCCAAAAAAAAATTTAAAATAATTAAAATATTGGATCAGATTTGTGATCGTTATAGAACATTGTAACAAGTTTTATCATACTTATTAAAGAAATTATTTTAGGGTTATGTTGTTGCAGAATGAGTATAACAAATTTGAAATATTCTTTAAGCTTTTATAATTAGTTAATATTGTCTGTTTTTTTTCATTCTTCTGGTTGACTCCTTTTCGCATACATTTTAGAGCAAAAGAAATAGGTGTCTTTTTTTAGTATTTTGTGTGCTAATTTTGTTTAGATATAATTTTATAACAATTTGGCATAAAATGTGTTATACTTTTTTAATTGTTTTATTTCTAAAAGTAATTTATATGCTTCACAGTGCTTCTTCAGCAACAACTCATTTATATTCATTTGGAATCATGTAATTTAACATCAGTGATTCAATTGCAGACAGATTTAAAAAAAATGTTCCAACCACTTCCCCATATTTCAATCTTCCGCAGAGGCAAAATTGCAAATTAATAGAAATGTAGCGAATAATTTTTCTGCGTGATACTTATTCAAGAAGCACAAAAGAATGAACAGAAAATAAACAAACAAAAAATATGCTTTAGCATAATGTACATGGCATTCATGCCCTTCTTGCTTTCTGGCATCCTTTTCCACAGCAGTGACTCCTTTTTTTCCCGGATTTTCCGACACCAAAACACCACAGAAGTGTGAAAAAGGCATGAATGGGAGGAAACTGGATGAGACAGAGCCAGAAAAAAAGGGATGATCCAACAATGTTACCAGTTGGAGTCTGTAAAGAATTTGCCATAGGTGGCGCCTCTTGGCTTTCCGGTAGATAGAAAATTTTCCACAAGAAGGGTTAAAACTTGTATCTCACAACTTCCTCTTTCATTCCTGAGACACCACAACCAGAAGATGAATCCGGGAGGAAAAACTTCCTTCAGTCTAGTTAAAATTTTATTAATTCCAAAACCGTTTTTAAATGTCCCTTGCATTAAATTTTTTCACGATCCTCCAGAGGGAAATCCCACCACAGGAAAGAGACGGAGATTTTAATTCATGAAAATTTAAGAGATTATTAATTTAATTGTGAAATACATTGTGTGGGACATTTGGTATGAAATTTGGGTTAGAGTTCTTCTCTTTTGTGGTAGAAGTGAACACAGAGTGTCCACTTGGAGTAATGCCAAGCACGACGGATCAACTCACCAACTAACACAATTATTGTGCTCCTGACACGTTATTTCGGTGGTTTTTACATAACAATGGGGCATTTTTGTTTAATTTTCAGCTTTAAAGGTGAATATTCAGTGGCATGATTCCTCAACAATTTCCTCATTCATCTCTTGTGGAAATTAATTGGGGAAATTTAAATGCAGCACAGGACTGGTTGAGACAAGAGTTGAAATTTTTCTGGATAAAAGAAAAAAAGATCAAGGAGCTTCACATTCAAGAAAAATTCGTATCTGACTGGCAGAACAGAAGGACAGCATAGTAGTCGAAATTCAATTTTTACTGATCAAATTTAAGTTTTTAAGGCGTTGACACAACTTTTCAATTGAGTAAAATTCAATCGATTGAAATTTTACCTCTTGCTCTTTCAAACTAAAATAAGATATGTTTCTATCTCTTTCTGTCAAATGAAAATTGAAATTTCAATTCCATTTCAATTTGAATTTAAAATTTAATTTGACAGAAAGTGACAGCTATATCTGATTTAAGTTTGAAAGAGTAAGGGCCTTGACAGACCTGAGGATTAGCCGAGAGATGGCTTAGCGTAATTATATTAGAAATAATGGTTAAACTACATTTCCATCATTTTCTACTAAGTCGTCTCCCGGCTTAAGTCGTAAGTGTGTCTAAGGCATAAGAGGTGAAATTTCAATCGATTGAATTTTACTCAATTGAAATGTGTGCCAGAGCCATTAAGTCAGGAAAATTTCACAAAATCAAAATTCACGTTCTCTTTTTCTCAAACGTTTCAAATATGTCTATCCGTTTTGTAATCGTCTTTTTCTTCTGAACATCCTAACAAAAATTCAATTTACTTCAATTAAATTTTTAGTGGGAAGGAGTGGGATAGACATATCCAAAACATTTGCAAAAGAAAGGGATGTGAATTTTGATTTAACGGAATTTTTCCAATCTAAAAGGTGTTCTGGAAACCTATGACCAAATTTAATTCTTATAGCTCCAGCACATCTTGTAAATCAGGAAAATTTCATGAAATCAAAATTCACGTCCCTTTCTTTCTCACGCGCTTTGAATATGTCTATCACATTCTTTCGCACTCGAAATTCGACTGAGCTCAATTGAATTGATTGTGATGTTTAAAACAAGAAGAAGAGTCCGAAGAAGTTAAAATAGTGATAGACAAAACGTTTAAGAAAAAGGAATGCCAATTTCGATTACATGAAATTTTCCTGATCTAAATATTTTAATTAATTTTAAGTAAATTTTAATTTTTACTGTGCATTTATTCACTACAATCTCATCAGGAGGTCTCTTATGGCCCGTTTAAGCGGGGATATTTTGTTGTGAATTATAATCCAGTGTATCAGTGAGTCTTGGGACATATCCAATCATGATTTTTTCCTGAGATATAACCTCCCCGTCGTCTACAATCCTGTCTGTCTTAGCTAAAAGTGAGAGGTTGAAATACTTTTTTTTTCTGCAATTTACTATTCATTTTGTATTATAAATCGCTGGAAATCTCCTCAATACTTCGGTCATAAATCTCAGACCAATATCAAGATCAAAATTTCAAGCTGTTAAATATTTCCAAGATCAAGATTTCATTCCTGATGCGACGGATTTATGGACCTTAAAATGTTTTAGATAAGAACCCAAAATTTGAGATTTCCACACTCAATATGTTCTTGTTATAGATTGTCACCGGTCCAACACCAGATTCCCGCTAAACAATTTTCCCCCCAATAATTTCCATACCTGAGGAAGGAGGAAACAAGCCTCCGAAACGTTCTAAGGAGAATAAAGGAGAGAAAAGCAGTAAGGTCAATCCGTGTCTATTTCATCGTTTACAATCCAAAGTGACCGAATTTCCCAATTAAGTAATGCCTAATGTATTAACAATAAATCGCCTAAACACGAGACCCTGGTACAGAAACGAGTTAGGCATAAAGAGATCTGTCGATACAAATACACATTCACTGCAACTGATCCAACCAAGGTTGATCTGATACAACGGTATCTGTAGAAACGGCACTGTGTGTGTACCTCAGGCATACAGAAATCGAAATATGGAGCTGGAGGACCGCCTTGGGGGTTAAGATAGAATGGAATAATGAGGAGTGCATAATGGGCCCAAATAAGTGGCCTGGATACACAGGAACCGATAAAGGTTTAAGCCGACCCATAGACAAATCTTAATCTTAGCACGGTTGCTCATTCTATTGATGGTTATATGTATGTTATCATATAAAAAAAATTTGGTATCACAATGACTCTGCCATTCATCGTAACTGACTCAAAAATCTTGCATCATGTAAGAAAATGCTTTAAAAACACAACAATTTACAGAAACGTTGATTGTTTTACTCTCTAGGGTGGAATAACCGGCTATCGCCATATTTAGGAAAAAAATAAATTCATTTAATCATAACTTTTGAATCCTTGTTACAAGATAAGTCAAATTTGACACAAAGTTACTTAGATGTATTGGCTCTAGATACGTGAAAACAATAATCCTAGAACATAACGCTGGACGACTTAAAAAACTGATTTTTATTAATAATGCAAAAATAACCATTTCGTCGCCACTTTTTACCATTTTTCGCCAGTTTTGTAAAATTTGTAACCACTTCTCGCCACCCACTTGAAAAGAACCACACTCGGTTATTTTAGGAAATGCTATGAAAAGAATACATTCACCATTTCTCTTTCCTTGTGATCACTTCATTATTACTCTCTTTAAATGATTTTTCTTCACTTTTATTTGAGAAATCAAATTATGGGGCTTTTGCAGAAAGTAAACAATGCAGATTTGACAACTGAGAATGTACGAAGTGAAGTTAGCGTTGCCTATTGAAAAGATATGGCGACAGGTGGTAAAATCAATTCCAGAATATTACCACTTCTCGCCATGCCTCATTTTTATACAAAAATAATATAAAATGAAATATTAATTGACTAAATACAAATTTTATGTATTCCACTAGTGCAATTAAATATTCAATAGACAAATTATTTACCCAAATAGGTATATTTGGCCTGATGAAAATTTGACGACACTTAGTACATTTGGTAAGAGATGTTGGATTCGATGCACTTGCTTAAAATATTGCTCTAAAAAGTGATCAAAATCGTGAATCCAAAACGAATAATTATTATTTTTCGATTCTATGCGTAGAAGCAGAAACAATACAAAAAAATTGCGACTCATTTATTTCATAAATTGCGAAAAATAGCGATTTCAATGAAAGTGGCGAGAAGTGGGGCACTAGCGAGAACTGGTGATTCCACCCTATTGCGTCCACCACCCTCTTAGCGTTGGTGACAAGAACTTTCCAATGATTAAAGGATTACTCACAAAAGTTTGTTATCTTCCCACATTTGTCTCAAAAAGTAAGTAAAAAAAATATTTTGTAAAATTGCTTGAAAATGTTTGTGAATTCCTACTGGGGACTTATGAAATGCTCCTAAATCGTATAACTTGCAAAAAAGTTCGTAAAAGTTTGTACTTTTCCACAAACATTGTTTGTGACATGATTGTTTGTCAAACATTTTCATTCATTTTCGAATATTTGTTCGTACATCTTTATTTGAATGAAAAGTTTATGAACAAATGGAAAAATTTTACGAACATATTACTGTGCTTTTACGAATATTTACAAGCAAATGTTTGTAAAAGTATAAAAAGTGCTCGTCGATTGATCATGTTATGAACAATGTTTGTAAAAAGAAATACAAACTTTTACGAACTTTTCCGAATGAGCATTTCGTAAGTCCCCAAGAGGAATTCACAAACTTTGACGAACAATTTTATAAAATGATTTTTTTCTGTGTAGATAAATGTTTATGCAAAGTAATTTTCTGACGAATACTAGGTGAGATTCTTAAGAATTTTATGGTCGAATGAACACCTCTTCGACAGAGAACCCATTTAGTTGTTTCATTAATCTACGTTTTTTGATAAGGATAAGTGTTCAAATTTCGCATTCCAAATGGTGCAGAGTAGGGTGTCAATAGATACTGACACGTGTTCTTAAAGTGTCAATAGGTGTTCCTTTCACCCTACGTATTTTACTGAATAATAATAATGCTGGCACAACATTCCATGAAGGAACAAGGCCTTCCCGCAAGGGGATTTCTAGACATGCATTATTATTTTTTCTTGTACGGGATGATGTTGTCAGTCCCATGCCCGTGGATTCAAGTGCAGTGAAGCTCACTGGATGCAATCCGAACACCTTTAACGCCAGAAAAATTCATGGTGACCTAAAGGGATTCGAACCCGGGACACTTGCATCATAGAGCGAGTGCTCTACCACTTGAGCCATTGAGTGCCGTATTTTACTGAAGGACCGAGTAAATATCACTGGAGCCACTGCAGCATTTGCCGTCTGGATAACTCATAACCATAAAGCACAGCATGGACACTTTTCGACTCACGTTCCCTCAAGGAATTAAGAAACTTATCTTAGAAATGAATAAGGACATGATCTTTGTCACAATCTCAATTCTAATTCAATTAGCAAAGTTTAATTTTCAACTCTGTCTTGAACAGTGAGCACGATTTGCGTGTGGCTCAAAGACAAGGTGGTTTGTGTGAGAAAATGTTGGTTGGCAGGAGTTTGTGGAGTTTGGGGATTACATTGTCGGTACTTCACAAAACACAGCGTACAAATTCCCATCTCTTCACATCTATCTTCAGCCTGATTGTCTCTCTGCTCGTCTGGTGAGGTGTCTCTTTGGAGGTTTGTAGCTTGTCTCCCCATTTGATACTCCCTCGGTACCATGTACACCAATACAAGACAATTCCCCCCATGATTTGGATTTTTCCTTTTTCCACTCCCATGCAGCAGCATGCCAAAAAGCAACCTGGAGGACAAATATACACAAATTCTGCGCGGCATTCCCACAAAGTGTGAGGAAGAGGTATTGCCAGGGTGAAAATGGGTGAGACAATGAGTCCAGGAGGATGGGGCATTCACCTGGAGTTTTGTATCAATTTAATGGGCAAAGCATATGGTGAATTAAGTGGGATGGAAAATCGAAGGTGTCTCCATCGGGAGAAGAGTGAGATTATTGACAAAACAGATGTGGCAACCAATAAATTTTAGCTCCTGTAAATGAGAAAGAGAGAGAGAGTGGAGGTGCACAATGAAGATGTACCATACCCTCATTCCCTGGAAACCTCATGAGGATGTCTATTATTGTTACCACCGTTGTTGCGGTTATAATTTCGAAACCCCAGAATGCGACCATTCGCATTCGTGTAGCAGCAAAATGGAGACGCCTGGTGAGTAATAAATGTCAGTGAGTGGCATTGGGATTTACTCCAGGATTTGTGATTGTTACAAAATGCGTCATTTTATCTCTCGCACCCGAAACATTCCACACTAACATCCACATTTTATCCCCCGCAAAATGCTCATTTCAGTTAACTAACACCAGCATTAGCATCTACTTCATCCAGCCTCAATTGAGCATTACCCAAGGGGCGCCTTTTTGTTAGAAACTCACACCAATAACGGTCATCCGTACTACAAGAAAAATTTAGGCAAATTGACCCAGATTTTTCAGAATATCCAAATTGATGGGTTCGATATTATTATACTATCAAAAAATAATTTTAAACTTACTTCATAGGAAACACTGAAGGGACCCAAGGGGTAGAGTACTCCTTCCATGATGCAAATGTCCCAAAAGCCAAAACTCCAAATGAGTTGAAATCCCGAAAACCCAAAATCCCAGAAAGGGCAAAATCCCGAGAAGCCAAAATACTGAAAACATAAATTCCGAATTTTAAAATCTCGATATTTCCAGAATTTTAAAAAAATCCAAAATCCAAAAAGCCGAAATATCTATTGGGTTGAAATCCCGTAAAGGCCAAAATCTCTAAAACCGACAATAACAAAAAGACAAAATTCCGAAAACCAAGATTATGAAAGCCCAAATCCTGAAAAAACAAAATCCCGAAAGCCAAAATTCAAAATGTGTCAAAATCCTGAAAAGGCCAAAATATCTAAAAGCCAAAAAATGTTGGAAAGCCAAAATCCTGAAATACCGAAATTGCTAATGGGTCAAAATCTAGAAAAGGCCAAAATTCCGGAAAGCAAAAATCACAAAAAGCCAAAATTCCAATCGTTACTCGAATTATCGCGAAAGTCAACATTCCGAATGGGTCGAAATCTCAAAAAGGCCAAAATCCCGAAAATCCAAAATAACTAAAAGTAAAATTTCGTAAAACAAAATTACGAACGCTAAAATTCGGAAAATGCCAAAATATGTAAAAGACCGAAATCCTGAAAGCCAAAGTTACGAAAACCAAAGTCAAAATCCTGAATGGTCAAAATCCAGAAAGGGTCGAAACTATACGAAGGATAACGTGTAGAATAATTTTCTAAAGCACAGAAAATGTCCCTTACCTCCAGAAAGCGCAGGTACAATAGTAGGAGTAGCTATGACACTTTTAAGAATTCAGGACTTTGACTTTCGGAATTTTGACCGGGACCAAAGAAAAAATATCAATGCAGTATAAAAATATAGTACACAGTAAAAAAAATACAAGAATAATCGTTGGTTTGCTTTTTTACCACGATTATTCTTGTAAAGTTACTCAAATTGTATATTTGAGCACAACGAGTAATCTGAAAATGTGTAATTTAAATTTTATGTAATCGTAAACTGTGTTGTGTAATCAATTAAATGATGAAATATTGTACTTTTTAAGTAATGATCTGTTGTTAATGCGAAAATAGAGAGAAAACTGTAACGGAAATGGTTATTTACGTCTCACGGTATCAAATTTCACTTTCCTATTTAATATTATGATTTTTTCACCGTACGTCGAAATAAGCGAATAATTACACAGCGTGTACATTTTTTAGAGATTTCGTGTAACATTACACAGTTTTCAGATAAAATGTGTAGAAATTACATGAATGTGTACCAATACACACAATTACACTTTCAATGTAAAATTTACAATGAAAATTATGGTAAAGCAGCCAAAATTTTTTTACTGTGTATAGCTAAATAAAGTTTGGGTAGAAAACAACTGTGCTAAATTTCGGCCAGATTGCAATTTCGGCTACATTTTTTGTTCCTCAAATTTCCATGAATTTTTATTTTTGTATACTGTAGAGGTTATAAGGTAAGAGAAGCACATATCGACCATGCACCTTGTATCGGGCAGTTTGCAGAAAATATCGACCATCAAGATAAAATGAATATTTAAAAATTATTAACTGCGTTTTAAGAATTACCTAATGCAAAATTTGTTTCGTTTTTGTTCATTTTTAATCTTTTGAATTCAGTTTTTCGTCGACTTTTTAATAAAATATAATAATTCATCTAATTTATTGAATCACTGTATCGAAGTCTTAATCAAAAATCAGCCATTTATCAAATTCTTATGATTTTATACTAGAATTTCAGTGACACAAAATAAGGAATTATCCCTTATTTAAATGATTTACAAGCCTGTATGATTCAAAAAAATACTACTTAATCATTCTGCTTTTAGTATCAGAACGCTTTTAGTTTGTCTGGCTACTCATAATACGAATTAATTTGTTAATTGAGGACAAGTACTTTTTGTGCTAAGTATAGATCTCATCGGCCATTTCTCATCGCATTTCGATCTCATTTTCGCGAGCTGTAAAGGTTATGTTTTTGTTTTGAAAAAGAACTTCCCCTGTAAATTTTGCATTTTATCAATATTATATATTAAGAGGGAGGATTGAAAAATCTGCTAGATGCCATGACGTTCACCTGTCGTCAACAATCTCCCTGTAAAGTAATAAAAACTGCTCCTGATAGTTGGGCAATTATCGGTTCTTATAAGGGACGGATGGCAGAGACTGTTTCTTCGGTTACATCGTAATCAATAAGAAAAATATTCAAATTTGTATTATTTTCAAAGGGTTTTATTTCTCGGCCGATACCTGCTCCACTCTCGGCCGATATCTTCTTCATCTGATTTCATATAGCTGAAGCATTATGCACAGTGCATAGTTGGAATTTTACCAATTTTTTTCTAATTTCTGTAAATGTTAAGAAATCAAATGTAGAGGTATGGTTAAATATAATATAATACTAGAGCTTCAATTGGCATATTTAAAAATGCTAAAAATTGACTTAGAGCGTTTCGATTCGAGCATTTATTTTAAGCAAATTATGGAGTATTTTTCTTCACTGGCCGATACCTACTTCCCTTACCTTATAATCCAAAAAAAAAAAATGAAAACTGTAGCTTCGACGTACAAGATTATGTGAAAAAGATTTTGAAAGAATTCCAGAGAGGCAAAGGAATTATTAGAATCAAGGTGGCCGGAATATTGCACAAAACCATGTTTATATTTTTATCCATTTTAAAATATACTAAAAATGATTTTAGAGAAAAAAAAACAGAAGACAAACATGTCTATCACTTTTTAAAGAGACGTAACAAAAAAATAAATTTGTATTAAAATATTCATTTCAAGCTTAAGACAGCTTAGTGATTATATGAAACATGTCCGAAATTTGACACAGTACCCATATAGCGTGGAATTACACGTTATTGTATTATGTTTCAATGATTTCACAACTTTACAACGGATCATCAAACCACGACGATTTTTCGATGGAAAATAGAATCACCTGTTCATAACAGGTACACTGTGAACTCGTATGGAAATTGATTAATCAGGCTGTTAGTCGATTAATCGCTAGTTCATAAAATGGATTTCCTGTACATTTGCAGATAGTCAATATTCACGAGAAACTAATGGAACATAATTAATTTGAATATGGTTTATATTCGTTCAGCAAATGCGTCCCGAAAGTTGCGTGATACTTCCTCACTATTCTCTGCATCTTTGATACTACTTGAATATGTAACGTAACAATACACTTTGAAAACTGTTTTTAAAAATTATTTTCCAACCATATTAAATGGTACTGATTGCTACACTGCTTTGTTCTAATGACCTACATTTTCCTATCACCTAGTGATCATAAGACATTATTAAATTAAATTCTTAATTAGTATCATGCCCAATACACTGATTAGTTCTGCACTAATTTTCACAACACAATCGCCAAGTATGGCAAATTGATGATGGACCAAAGTCAATATTAAGCGCATAATCACATAAATTCATGTGAGACAAAATTCAATTCTTCTGCGGAATGTGCACATTTGCAGGCCTGTTCCTGGGCATGGAGCCTGACAAAGTGACCGCCACATGAGTGTGGCCCTCATTTGGAAGCTCACCAGAGTCCGCCAAAATAACTTCCCGCAGAACACAATCTCCGACGGATTTTGTGTGTTTCAGGGAAGTGCAACGGTCCGAAAATGCACACAGACTGCATTACGGTGGGAGGTCCATAAATTCGAATGAATGTTAAATTTGTACATCTCGCATGTTCACTTAGCCCTCCATTTGGGGGTCAATGTGTGCAGATTTTAGTGGCTTTTCCTACACAATTTTCCGTGATTGTGGTTTAAGAGTGAATCTGTTGAAAAAACACATTTAAAGTTAAACTTTTACCTTCTTGCACCAATATTCAAGTATCAAAGATGAACAATATAAGAGTACAGAAAAAATCGGACTTATTATTCTGAAAAAGATTGGAAATTATATTTTAGCAATCTTAATTATCAAATTGAATTTTATAGATTTAAAATTTTTGATATCTTCACAATTGTTGTATAAAATAAATTCTACAATTAAATAAAGAATTATAACCAAGACTGATTAAGACAAGACAAAATTCAAGAATTTATTACAATTCAAGAAACTTAATAAAATATTTGAAGTAAAATGTATATAGATCTCAGAATCGGTTTACAATAAAAATACCTTAAATATGGGTTTAAAATTTAAGAATCCATTTTCATTAAGAATCCATATTCATGCGTCAAGAATAAAATCGGATCGGAGCAATCATCTTCCAGACGAACCCCTAATAAAAATATAAAATAAAATAAAATCGGGATTAATTTTCATGATTTTGAGAAATAAGAATAAAGAATCCAGATTTTAAAACGTGAACTCAAGGATTAACATTGGAATAATAATATTAAAGTTTATTCAAAAAACGATAATGTAGCATTAGGGTTGGAGAATCAATCTTTAATGAGCAAGTTCAAGATTTTGATTACAAGTTTTAGACTTAAAAACTAAAAATAAGGAATCAGGATGTGGGCACATAAATTTAAGCATTGAGTCTAAAGTAGTATGAATTAGGATTACTCAAGAAATAAATTGGAGAAACAAGGTTTAATAATCATAGTATCAGGTTACTCTATGTAAGATTTATGTACAAGAATCAAAAATATAGAATTCGAATTTTAAAAAGAAAATCAAGATTATTGCTTTAAAAATAAATTAAAAATGTTCAGGAAATGATAATATTGCTTAAAGATTAGATTCATCTGATCAATCAGAATCAAGGTGACATATATGTTTTTGATCTTGAGAATAATTAAAAAATATAATTTCAAATATAAGTAACGTAAATGCAAGGCTCATTATTGATGTTAAAATGAGAATATTAATCCAAAATTGAAGAATCAAGGTTCAAAAATTATGGTTAAGATTTCAGATTTGGGAACTAAGGACAAATTTGAAAACATAGACACAACAAAGATCAAGATTGAAGTTAGTAAGCATTAAAAATATTCAGAAAAATGGGAATATTGCTTCTGGATTGGAGAATGAAGATTATATAATAAAAGAGATGAGTAACGTTTGAACTTGAGAACAAAAAATATAGTTTCTGGATCTTGAAACGTAAATTTAACAAATTTAAGAATAAATATTGAAGCAGTAAGAATTAAGAATATTCATGAAATAGGAATATTACTCCAGGATTTAAGAAGCAAGGTTTCAAAATCAGGGTAAAGATGTGAGATTCGAGAATGAAAAAAAAAAACAAACTTAACGATCAAGATTGATATAGTAAGAATTAAGAATATTCAAAAAAAAAATAAGAATATTGCTTAAGGATTAGAGAATCATGGTTTAATAATCCGAATCAAAACTAAGTATGTATACATGTTTTTAGACTTGAGAACCTAAAATATAGTTTCTGGATTTTGAACCATAAATTCAAGAATAAGTATTGAAGCAATAAGGATTAAGAATATTCATGTAATGAGAATATTACTTTGGGAACGACGAAGCAAGGTTCAGTAATTAATAATAATTTTAAAATACGTTGTAAAAATACAGAATATTTTATAAACGAAAATACTGATTTAAGATTAAAGAATTATAGTTTAAAATTCGATATTCATTGAAGAACCAAGAGAAATAGATCAGGAATCAGGGTTCCAGAATAAAAGAAAAAGGAAAAAAGTTTCATTTTATTTATTCAAAGAAATTGAATATTGAAGATTTTATAATTTCTAGATTTTAGGATTAATATCTAAGAATAAAATTTAAAATAAAGAAGTCCAAAAACAAAATCAAGAATTAAATTTCTGGAAATATAGAAAAAAACCAAAATTTATTATTCAAGCACAATTAAGGTAAAGTACCCTTACTCGACCGGGTTCCTCTATTCGACCGGTGGGTCAATTTTTGAATATTTGATGGTGAATTTCATCAATTTCTATGAATTTGTCACTGATTCGTATTATTTAAAGAATAATTGACCTATTAATGTTAGATCATACACAAAATATTATAGCAAATATAATTAAATTGAATAAATAAATCTACCGGTCGAATAGAGGAACCGGTCGAATAAAGGGTACTTTACCTTAGTTTCACAATTAATTTTTTAAATTCAAAAATTATGAATTTAGTAAATAAGTTTCATTTAATTTAATAAGTGCTTTTAAAGTTGATACCTGACGTAGAAATTATTAAAATTTATGAAAATTAAAAGTTACATCGTCGAATTTATATCCCAAAAGTTGAGTACACTTTTTTTGTTAATTTCGTATATGCGGGATTATTAAATCCTTTCTGGTATTTTCATCATATTGCTTTAATCAGAACAACCCCCATTTTTTGGACATTTATTAATGAACGTGAATATGTTTTACACAAAAAAAAAGTTGCTTGCAGTCCTGCATGTGGCCAAAAGGCTTTTTCCCTTTATTTTGTATACTATAAACATGTACCTCTTTTGGGATATATCTTACAAAATCCCGCATCGTATCATCTATCAAGCCCCAAAATTTAATCAAATTAATGAGAACATACAGGAGTATGAGGAACCCGAAGCACCGAATGCACTCAAACATTTTCTACATGTTAGAAATGTTACTTCACTTTAATTA
Source organism: Phlebotomus papatasi (assembly GCF_024763615.1). NCBI lineage: Eukaryota > Metazoa > Arthropoda > Insecta > Diptera > Psychodidae > Phlebotomus > Phlebotomus papatasi. The sequence continues at coordinate 14,540,168 of NC_077224.1, read as the reverse complement.
TATTATGCATTTGGCAATGCTATGTCATTGAATTCTCTCATGTTGCATGGTCTGTACGGATGTTGCACACGAAAAAGAGGGGTCGATGCGAAGAGCATTGAGTAAATTTTGAGTTAAATAGATATATGAACTGAATGCTATGGCATATTGTTCCAAGTCCCCAAAAATTTTACTGGGAGAAATACCCAGGGCAAATGCGCGAGGGGTCGACAGCAATGTGTGCAGATGCATTCCCAGAACCACAAAAACCGCATATAGTTCTATGGAAGCATAACGATGTGGCAAGAGAGTCCCGTTCCTCTATGCTCCGATCCCAACCCTACTTCCCAGTTGTGGATGCCTTCCTTCCAGAGAATTCGCTGGAGAAGAGTTTCAAATTCACACATTTTGAGGCTTCGCCAGCTCCATGTTAGGGATGACTCGATAAGCGAGGTTGTTCAGCCGTCTTTAAGGAAAAGCACTAACCTCAATTAACTTAGTTTATGTACTGATTTATGAAATTTAATGTAAGCTTTGCAATATAGCTCTTTGACACTTTTTCGGTCTGATAGAACGTAACTGACAGTGGACAGAAAACTTAAACCTTTTTGATAAATCCTTCTTGTAGAAGAATTAAACAGGAAAAAATCAAGAAGGGATTAGGTTCTGTCTACTGCTAGGCGTAGGTGTTTGTTTTCCATTATAATAATAAGTTTCAGTGGACTGCTCCTCTAGAAAAAGCTCCAAGTTGTGCTTTCTTAAGAAATAATCAACTAAGGCGTGAATGAATTTATTTTGAATATTCAATTGAAGGTAATACTAAGTATTCTGCTGTGGCTGTTGCAATTGCAATCAGAAAAAGAGCTTATAAAGCCACGCCTATGAATAAAAAGGTCACACTCATTGAAAGTTTTATAAAGATTTAAAGCAATAGTCAAAGCAATAATTAAAGTTACGTTCTATTCCAGACCTAAGTTTAACTGAATTTAGAGTGCGCTATCATTTTGATCAGTAGAGTCGATCGAAAGACCTGTCCCAATAAAATTAGGCCACGTATTTCTTTAAGGAATTTAATTTAATCCCTAAAAGAATTGTTTTCTTTCAATTAGCGGAGCTGTACGAAATTTTAACTCAATTGCATGCAATAGTATGAAATGTAGATTTTTAATACAAAATGAATATTTTTGTTACATTTTTTTTTCAGGAGTGTTTCTTGGGACCTTGTAGATAGTATGTCGTCTATGTCGTCTTTTTTTCTTTAAAATTATCCTGAATATATTTTTTAAAATGAATAAAGTCACAGACACTGTTTTGGGTACTATTTCGTCCACCATGATTATTATCGTTGCTTCTTTCCCTTTTGGAACATTTCTAAGATCTTTTCCACATCAACTCGTTGGTAGAGGCGACACTTTCTTGTTCTTCCTTGCATTATACAACTTCTTAAGAATAAAAGAAACTTAAAAATTTATAGAATCTTGAGAAACAAAAGATGTGGCCGAAATTACAAGCTGGTCGATATTTGGAACAGTTTCGCTGTGTCGTGTATTTTATTTACTTTTTAAGTTTAATCTAACTTCGGTTTTTTAAATTATTTTTGGACATCTTCATCATTATCATTTTCAACCGGTTATCCTTATTGGGGTCACGGGCTTAGGACACCTAGGTTAGCAGGCCACGCCTGCCGATCCTCCGCCACTTCAGGAGGGTGTTCGTTCACAGTCCCTCCCAAAGAGCTCCCAGACAAGATCCTGAATTTGATTCAGCCACCTTGTCTTAGGTCTGTCCCGTCCCGAGGTCGACGCCTCCTCACGGCTTGCATGGCTTTTCTGAAGGACCTTTATTTTTTTTAGACATCTTAAATATTTTTTAAAGCACAGTGGAAGAAATTGCAGTAATTATCTGAAATTTTGAAACTTCGGACAAGTCATATTTCTCTATTTTCTTAATGAATTTAATACATAATCTCTTTTCAGTAAATGTAGGGCACGAAACTACCTTTTAAAATTTATATTGGAAACAGAATGAAAAAGATGTTTTATCTGAAGTCTGCGTCGCCCCAAGGGAGCTACAACTTCCCCTAAAAAAAATTGGTAATGCATTAATTTTACAGGTTATTTTTTCATATCCTATGAAACGCTACATTCAGTCATTCATTCATACATTTATTCATTTTCAACGGCTTATTGCATTGCTTATTGCTTTCGGGGTCATAGGCTTAACCCTTTACGGACCAATGGGACAATGGTATTCCAAAAACCAAAACAATTTTTTTGACTATAGAAAGTTATTTTGTCTTTGAAATTAGTCCGACAAAAATAGTTTTTATTTTTGGGATTGGGGGAAGTGGGGCAAATTTGAATGCGGGGCGGCTTTGAAATTGGAATTTTTCACCAATCTTTAAATGAAATTGTACCTTATCATGATATAATTTAGCTGAACAGATTGATAAGCTAAATTACATTATGATATGGCTTAGTTTGATATGTCCCCCATTCAAATGTACTCCACTTCCCCCTACCGGTCAATTCGTCCTTAAAGAGTTAAGACACCCAGGTTATCAGCCTACGCTTGTCGATTTTGTGTAACTTCAAGAAAGGTAGAAGTCAATCCCAAGACCTAGACAAGATCCTCAATCTGTTTGAGCCACCTTGTCTGAGGTCTGCCTCGAGGTCCCTTCTTCTTTAGAATAGCTCTCGAGGATTTTTTTTTTACATTCTATCTCACTGTTTATATAAACAGAATTCTGTGAATATGAGTACAAGTCTGGCGTCACAGCGCTTCCTTACCCAGGAGACAGGGATTTTGGGGTGGTCCACGGTTTAGTATTCACTTCTTGTAGACGTAGAAATGTCGATAGGTGTCTGTATCCATTTCCAAACAAACTAACTGATTTTAATATCAACCACCTTTCCCTATTCATCACCTGGGTCGCTGCCGTACTCTAACCGCACAGGTACCCCAACCGTATGTTAAGTTCAGGTTTTTTAATTGATAATTTCATACAAGTATTTAATTTTTGTATCAAAATAAAAGTAAGTATTAATCATAAAATTGAGAGAAAATAATAGACCTAAAGAAGGTAGGGGAAAGCGCGGTACCTTCGCACGACTCAAGCTTTGGAAAACCCTTTTTTTCGTAATGGATTTGACCTAAAGCCCTTCTCTGGATATTTGGGGTATTAAACTAGTTATTAAAACATAATATTACAATGGGTCAAATTAGTTAAGAACATATTGATAAAAATGAGTTGTTCGAAGCTTGAGTCGTCCGAATCTAGCGCGCTTTTCCCTACACAATTAGGGGAGACCGGGGTAGAATTAGCCAGCAAATGAAGCTTTTTTTTGCGCGTGGTTTGTGAAAAAATGATAAGGTTTGTCTAATATTTTTGTGTTTCTTAAGTAGCATTAGGATATTGGTTGTATGAAACAGTGTAGTCCAAAGCTCTAAAATCCTTGAGTTTTTCTAGAGAGGGTAATGAAAAAAGTATGACACATTGGCTACACTTGCCCCGGCCTGGGTAGATATAGACACTTTTGGGGTGCTAATTGCCACCAGTTTTCCAGACGAAATTTTAAACTGGAGATACCAAATATTGTTTCGCTTGATACACTGAAGCCCACTGATGCTAAATATGTCAATTAAACCTAAAGAAAAAGGCTTTAGCCGACTTTTTTATGACATTTTTGTAATTGCGGCAAAATTTATGAATATTTTCACGAATGGCAATATTACTTGGAATATCAATAGTACTTTTTAATCTATCAATTATCCACGTACTAGTGAATAATCATTGATAGTTTTATCCCGCCACGGAAGAGTGACTACAACTGCCCCGAGGGCTGTTTCAGTGTTTATCATCTTATATAAAAAATTAAATAATTATTATCCAAGTGAAAAATACTTTTTAATTAGGTTTATTAAACCAGAAACGAGGTAAAACTATGAAATCTTGACTAGAAACTCAGAAAACCAAATGCTGGTCCAAAAACTGTAACATCACAATTTTATACCCATTTTATAAAAATGCTTCTAAATTGTAGGATAACTGGATCAGACATATAAATATTTCTGGAAATATGGGGATGTGTTCCTACTTTCATTAAAAAATACTTTGCTCGATGTACATTTTAAGAAAAACGAGAAAAATCCACTGACTGATTCTACTCCTGGCTGGTCTCCCCTACTATCTTTTACCGTATAGTCTCTAAATTAGTCAGCATAGACCAAAAGAAAATACTTCAGCACTTCAGTTTCAGAAAATTATGCTAAATTTATCAATATGTGTCATTAGAGTAAAGTGGCACAGGGATATCAAAATATATTTATCAAAGGCTAGATTAACTTCTGTTTTTTAATCATAATAATTACGCATGAATAAAATATGTGTTTTTTTTTTCTAGGAAAACTTTGCATCTGTAATTTGTCCATCAGGCTAATAAAAGTTTATTAAAGAGAAATTGGAAATTTTTGATAAAAGCAAAAACGATGGTATTTGGTCAAATGTGTCTGATTGGTGTTATTTATATGAAAATTATGATAACGACCATTCTATCATGTAGCAATCACGGTGAGAGGCAAATGGATACAGCTGCAAAATTGCCAAATTAATCGGGAGAGAATGGGTCAAAAGTTCGCATAATTATCTAGGCGATAGCTGCCAAGTTTGGACTATGTTGAGCTTTTTTGGCGACGTGCAGAGGGGGTGTTGATGAAAGTTCCACTTTTGGTGCCACACTCGTGTAAATTTAATGAAGTAATTCAGAACTATGGTTGATGTGTGGCTTTGTGTGCTGAAAGCTTCACTAATCCTTCCCTCTGGCCACTCTCCCACAACATTCACTATTCCCGAATCTTTTGTTGAGCCACAATCTGGCGGGTTAATTAAGTGATGAAAGGTGAAAATCCGAAATCAATTGATTTATTGAACTTTTTTTTTGCTGGCGTTGTAAAGGGGAATTTGGTATGACAGATACCGTCGGTGGGTGTTCGGTTATTTTCGGATGTCAAATTTGAATTGGAAAAAGAAGCGTTATTATGTACCGAGGTCCAGGGAAAATGAGATGCAGGGATTTCAAAAGGGAAGGGTGTTGGTATTCCGGGAAACATTGGCTTCTGAACATACTTAATCCATAGTCACAAAATCAGGGAGTTGAGGCAGGATAATTTTGACCAATTCTCTGTGCTGTCCGCTCGGTGTAAATAATACTAATGCGGTTGTATGGAACGTGATCCGGGAACATATTCAAATCTACGAATGGTACATTTGGGAGCAATGGTTTGGCGTTTGGGGGAGGTGAAAGAGGGTGTTTCCAGAATTTGTGGGGTTTGTGTGGACAAAATGGACGATGGAACGTGTTTTCAGGACAAAACGACAAAATTACATCGTTCCCCAATACGACCAGATGCCAAGAGGAGCTTTACATATGCAACAAAACTGATATTGTTCACATTTCTATGAAAGGGTGTCAGTCTCCCCATCCATTTCTCCTTCACCATCACTCCCTCCGAAAAACATATTCCACGATCTCCTCAATTTCAGACGAATGCACAATTCTAAGTGGTCCAAACTAATGTATCCCATTCCAACTCCCACCAATACCCCAAATGGCCCATCTTCACTTAACTTTCATTGTGATTTCCCATCGACTTCTCAAGTTTCTTCTATTTCGTCCGAAAATTTGGGAAATAACTCTCAACAGAGACATTCTTAAAGTAATTTCAATACCCCAAAAACAATTCAAAATACAAAATTTATTCCACATGAACACTTAAGTGTCCAATAAAGTACTTATGGCAATTAAATTTTCATAATATACAGAATCAGATTTGAATTTAACGAATGCTGCAAATTTAAGCAAAATATCACACAAAACTATTATGAAAGTCTTTGCAAATTATTTCAATTGGCTCCTGATGAAGTTTCACCCTACACATTTTGAATTAAACTACACGATGAGTTTGCTAAATTCATTTTAAATCACTTTTAGTGCTACACTGTAAATAAGCCTGTCAATTAATTGGAACATGAATATTTTATAAATTTGTTACTGAAAATTGGCAGATTCAAATTGAACTGTCTGTTGTTCTTTAAAATATAATCAGTAGAAAAGGTAATTGCAATATTTTTGAGAGTTTAAAAAATGTAAACTTCATTTATTTCTTTGAAATTTCTGTCAGTAAAATGAAATAAATAATTTAAACATCTCTGAGATACTAAAATTTTTGTAACTCTATAATTTTTTCTACATAAATAAGATAAAGTGCCCTCATTCGATCGGTTCCTCGACTCGACCGGTAAAGTTATTTATTCAATTTATTTTTATTTGCTATAATATTAAGGATATGATCTGACATTAATAGATCAATTATTCCATAAATAATACGAATCAGTGACAATTTGATAGAAATTGACATTCCAGACATTCAAAAATTGACCCACCGGTCGAGTCTAGAGGACACCGGTCGAGTGAGGGTACTTTACCTTAATATTTAAGCATGTCAATAGGGGGAAGTAGGGCAAAGTGTATAATTTGGAATTAGTGATATAAGTTGGACAATTCGCCGGTACAAGTTGGACATGGCTTTTTTCTTGATAAATACAGTACAAAATTTGTTTCTAAGCACAAGAAACCAAATTATAAAACTAAAGCATTAAAAATATACAAATAAAAATGAAGTACTAAATTTATCAAGACGAAAAGCCCTGTCCAAATTATACCATTGTCCAACTTGTACCACTGTCCAACTTGTACCACTTTACCCTATATCCTTAAATTAAGTTTAATATCCAAATAAGTAAAATATCCTATTTGTTCTGTAAATTATCAAGGTAGTTATGGTGAAATTTTGAATTAAATAAATTAATAAATTTTAGAGGTCATACTAATCCAAAATAACAAGATGAAAAATTCATTTGATCAATCTTCAAAGTTCTCTAAAATTGGCATAATTGCTGAATTAATTTCAAAACTATTAATATTTTTAGCTATTTGTTATTATTTATTAATTTTCTAATTCACAATAAACGGGTCAAACTTATTGCACTGTTAGAATAAATAACTACCATTACTACACATTATCAAAGTTTGAATTCTTAAACTGGTCCAGAATTTTTATTTAAAATTAAGACCAAATTCAGAAGGAAAACTTTAGGCTTCTTCACAATATTTTTTTTTTTAAATTAATTCGCGATTTTGAAACTCAAATTCAACTCATTATTAAGATAATTTTAGACCACACCTTCTTAGGCCAGGTTTAATTTTCGAGTAATGCTTGGTAAAAGTATGTAAGAATGCAAAATATCTGGTAAAATTCCCGAAACCCAAAATCGCGAAATCTTAAATCCTGAATGCCGAAATTTCGAAACCCAAAATCCCGAATTTTTAAAAGTGTCATGGCTACTCCCACGGTTGCACAAACGCTTAATAGAGGCATAGGGAAATTATCCGTGTCCATATAATTTGATCTCTTTCAGGATTTTGAACATTTGAACATTCAGGATTTTAAACACGGGGTAGCACCAAACACTAATTTTTATTTCTAAACTACTTGGACTATCTCGACCATTTCTTCAGTATACAAGCATCCCTATAGTGCCTAGAAATTCCTATAGGTCTTGTCCTCAGAAGTCGAATATCTGATTGAAAAATCGCAGTGTTTGGTGCTACCCCGTGTTTGGTGGTGCCCCAGTTTCCCCTACATGTGTTAGGCTACGGTGCCTCTGGTGTAGGTTTGACGAACTTAACTAGTCCGAGAAAATTACCAACTATTTAAAAGTCTTCAATGTCTTCAATTTTTTTCTAAGTAAAGAACGAAGTCAATTCCCCAATATCATTAACATACGCAACTAAAAGTACCAAAAATCAGTAAAAACTTTTTTGCCTAGATTCCAGGTGCAAAAATAAAATAATATTTATTTTCGTAGTTCATTGGACCTAAGCAATAGAAAAATAGCATGAGAACCAAGAACAAAATGAGTGTTTCATAGAGAAAACTTTTTAACTGTCTAAACACTCTCAAGTTTAAAATTTTCTATTACACGGGTTTCAGACCTAAAGGACTCTTCAGATTTGAGGTTTAGCCCAGTTCCTACTGTTCTTAAAATCCTGAGTTAAAACCAATTTTATTAGTTTTTCAGAATCTAATGAATCATTCATCCATAATATCCAATCCTGAGCTAAAATTTTCCAAAAAAATATCTTGAATAATTAGAATTTTGGAAAATTAAGCCATATGAGCCATATGAATAAGCTTCAGATCTGAAGCCCTTACAAGGTTTAGCTGTGTGGCTTTTCTTCTCTAATCTCCTGTCAGGTACAATTTCTGGAATTAATGAAATTGAATATTAAGAATAAAATTAGCCATTTTCAAGTGCCGTTGCCGTCGTGGTAGGTCTGCCAAACCTGATGTCACTCCAGAGCCTCTTCCGTTACTCTGGTGCCCTCCGACCCCGGGACCAGCGGTTGAAGCAACAGCTTGTCCATTGTCTCGCGTGGGTCGTTTCCGGTGCAATCCGTCCGTCTTCCGAGGCTCTTTGTTGTGTTTTTTTGCGGCCAGAATACTGTGAAACAGGGTGCAAACCTGAGATCACAGGCCTCCTTACCCAGGAGACACGGGTTTTGGGGTGGTCCGCGGTTTAGTATTCGCTAAGGACTTCTCGTAGACGCAAAGATGCCGATACGTGCCTATAGCTATTTCCAAACAAACTATAGCCAGTTCAAGAACCAACTACAGCCATTCCCTATCCGCCACCTGGGACGCGCCCGATGGGTACCCCAACCACACGGGTTATCCATTATAAAATTATCCATTAAATTTTGAGAAACTACATTGTTGCTTATTATTTGGGATTTCGAGACCTTCAAGAACTGGGCTAAACTTTCAATCCGGTTTCAATACGAATTTTCGACGAATTCTAAAATATTCTATATTTGAAATCTGACTGATAAAGATTAAGAGAAATTTAGCCATATGGCTGTCTTATAGGTCAGGAGCCCGTATGAAACCCGTTGTCCATAATACAAAGCGTCTTTTAAATATCGCTTTAAATTTTAAAAGCCTAGGGTAAGTGTGCCAAATTCCGGTCAGCTTGCAATTTCGGCCACCTTTTTTGTTCCTCGAATTTCCATGAACTTTTAGATTTTACGTACTCTAGAGATTATACAATGCAAAAGAATAACAAGAAATGTAGCTTCGACAAACGATATGACGTGAAAAAGATATTGGAAGAATTCCCGAAGGGCATGGAACTGTGAGCATTAAGGTGGCCGAAATAGGGCACCAAAGCTATGTCTATATATATTTATTCATTTTAAAATGTATTAAGAATGATTTTAGAGTAAATGAAGACGGTAAACTCTTTACAAGGTTCCAAGCAACACTCTTAGAAAAGAAAAAATAAAAGAATCAATTTCTATTTAAAATATTACATTTCAAACTTGAGACTTTGACGCTTTCATGCAACTATGCCGAAATTTGACAGACTTACCCTATATATTATCCATATCTTATTGGATATTTAATAGCCTAGATTATTTTCTGTTTCGTCTCGTTCTCTGATTGGTTTTAACATAAAATGTTATGAAAGCTTTTAACCAATCAGAGAGAACTAAAGAACTTAAATATTCAAATCTTTTGTCTGTTGTCTATTTCTCATTAAATTTTAGTAGGAATAACGATATAGAGTTATTAAGAATCATTGAATCTGTGACACAAAACCGATTTTCTAAGTACAAAACCAATTGAAAATAAAATTATTCTCTTAACTTCTTTTGCAAAGAAAAGTTTCTCAATACAATTTTCCTTTACAAATCCAGTCACTTATTGTATCAAATTGATGCTGTTTCTAATGAATTTATTGATTTGTGCCAAACATGAGAATGCAGCACAAAAGTTGGTGTGAGTTATAGCTCCAAGGAAAATTCTGCACATAATACTTGCAGACTAATACGTGGCCATTGGACGTGGATGTAGGGTGAAAAGTTTAGTTGTGGACTTGGATGGAAAATGAACAACCATAAACACCAACATATTTCCATTGGGATGTTTTGCAGTCCAGCATAGATAAATCGAGAGGAAGTGAAACTGAGGTGTTGTTTGGTAAATTTTGATGAGTGGCATGAGGGTGGTAGAGGGAAAGCCATTAAAACTGGTGAGCATTCCGTGGGGCAAAAAGTGTTGGATTTTGGTAGAACTTCAGCCATTCATCTGGAGATACAGACCATTCCTCCCGTTGAAAATACTTCTGGGGGATGGGCTGAGACAAACGGAGAATATTGGAGAGTATGAATCCATTCAGTGGACGTGTCTATATCGCATTTTCTGAAATCAGCCGTGACTTGCAATTCGCCGGGTGTTAAATTAAGCACATAAATTTCGTTAAATTACTGTCATAACTCGCCTCAGCGTATGGGAATTCTCTCTCTTCCTTAGAAGTCTCGGATGGATTGTGTGAGGATATGCCATCCCGCGAGACAAGAGGAATCGATTGAAGGCACCCAAGAGTGAAAACAGCCAAAGACAGAAGTTGTCCATGGGAAAATCTCACCCATCTTCCTGGTCCATCCCCTGTCATGGGGGTGAAAATTGAAGAGAAGTGAGAAAACTTCAGTGAAGTATTAAATTGAAAGATTACAGGTCACCGGTAATAATAACGTCCAAACCTGGTAAATCTTTCTGTTGACAGAAAGTTCATTTCCACAAGGAATAGATATTCATTTTGATGTTTTAATTCCAATCCTCCTTACCCATGGTTACATCACACAACTGCACTATGTGATTATCTTACACTCGGAGAAAATTAGAACCCTTTAGTGGCCAAGGTTTTGCTGAGAAAATATTAATAATGGAAAATTCTAGGTGGGAATTCTTAGTTATATTATCACTTTTTTTGAAGTTACTGAAGGATAATTGTAGTCCACATTCCTTTCGGATGGTAATGAAACATCATAAATCATCCTGGAATTTAAAGGCCAATGAACCATGGCGGAACGTGGTAATATTTTGAAATTGATTTACCACCTGTCGACATTAGTTTTCAATAGTCGACGCTAACTTCACTTCATAGATTCTAAGTTGTCAAATCTACCTTGTTTACTTCCTGCAATAGCCTAATAATTTGATTTCTCAAATAAAAGTGAAGAAAAATCATTTAAAGTGAGTAATATTGAGATTACCATGTGGAGAAAGAAATGCTGAATTCATTCTTTTAATTACATTGCCTAAATAATCGAGTTTGGACCTTCTGAAGTGGGTGCCGACAAGTGGTTACAAAACTGGCGAAAAGTGGTAAATAGTGGCGACTAAGTGGTTATTTTTGCATTGTTAATGTTTTTTTAAGTAGTCCAGCGTTAAATTGTAGGACTATTGTTTTGACGAATCTAGAGCCAATAGGGGAAAGGCTCATAATTTTGTCCAGTTTCTTATTTTGGACACTTTGAGGATAACATTGGACACTAAAAATAAATTGATTAAAAGTATGGATTTTTATTCCAATATTTGATGAATAATGAATTCTATCTAAATATTTGTTCTTTGTGGAAAATTTTGACACTAAATACGTTAAATTTTGAATATGATTTGAGTTGAAATTGCTTTGTTGAAAATTCAGTGTGAGCAATTGCTTACGAGAAATATGACAGAACTTCTTGTTTACTTCAGTTCTTATTTAGCTGTAGTGAAGTACTAACAATGTTTCTTCGGTTTTTTTGAGTGATATTATTGAATACTCATTGAATATTGTGTTGATTCTCGTTACTGGTGATTCGTACATTTGATCTGAAGTGAGATTTGCCTTGTGAATTAGATTTTTCGTGTGAAAAATGGGAAATGTTTTAAGACATTTACCAGTGAGGTGATGGCTCTTATTTTGGACAGGTGTTTTTCTCACGAAATTTCGTGAAGTTTTAGCTTTTGTGATGACTAGGTTGGACAAATGCCTGGAGAAACAAAGGAACATCATCTCTATGAAAGAGATGTATCGAGAAATGCCTTGAAAGGCTCCCGGAAAGGGCAGGGAATGAGCGAATCCGCACGTACTTGGAGTATCGAAGTCAACTCACTTTAATTAATGATATGGAAAGTTTCCGGGCTTCTGTGACATTCTACGTTTCCCTTACATGAACAGGAAGAGGACTTGGTAAGATTGGTTCATGAAATGAAGAACAATGGGCGTCCTGTTGAGGCGAATTAGCTGTCCAAATTTACAGTCAAGTTGGCCAAATTAATAAACAAGTTGTCCAAAATAAGAGCCAAAGTCACCTCTACAAATCAATTCATTTTTTAAACGTATTAAAACTAATTTTAATAAAAATAAGACGATAAATAGCTTGCTAAGTTTCTAAACAACCCTTCTGAGAAGAGAGTATCAAAAAAAATCGATTAGTATTGAAAATATCGCACTTCAAACTTGGGATATCGATGCTTATATGCAGACTGTCCAAAATTATGAGCACTTCCCCTACATCTAAGTAAATTTGTGTCGAATTTGAGTTATCTTATAATCAGGGGTCAAAAGTTATAATAAAGTCACTTTCACTTTTTCCTAAAAGTGGCGATGAGTGGTTACTCCACCCTAATCCACTTTTTTCCAACTCGTGACACGGCTAGCAGTCAGGTGGTAAGAGATATCGACTGCCAGTCTTCAACGACCCCTCCATAAGTCAACATTAAATAGGAAAGTCTTTTTTTTATTTTTCCCTACCCCCTCCTTGCCCTCTAAAGCCATGTTCATTTTCGAATATGTTGGAGCTAGTCAAGGCGAATATTTCGTCCTTGCACAGCTATGTTCGAAAAATATTTCAATGTTGAATTTTCGAAGATCAAAATTTAGCTACTTTGGAGGGCCCATTTTCAGCAGATTTTACTTAAATTTAGATTTCAAATTCAGATGTGGATTTGTCCTTTGATCACCACGTTCGATCTCTGTTCAAGATTTTGGGTTTCGGGATTTTGGCTTCCGGGATTTTGACCGGGACCCGATCATCCTGATTCCTGTGCAGGGTCATATCCAGGGTCCATGCGGGAACCGTTATTTCGTCGACGTTCACCGGTTCCCATTAGTAGTAGATAAGCCGTCGGATAACATTTACAATATGGATAAAATTGGCTCGATCAATCGATTTAATCGGATCATCGATAGTGAAGTTGGGGTGTCAAAAGAGTTGTTAGTAATCTACGAGAGCTTTCCAAAACACCAAATTTTTTTTTATTCTGACAATTAGAACAGTAGATATTGCCATTTGAAATTACATTTTTGACTCTTTATAGATCGGTCCAAGGGGGTCGGAAGGGGGCTTATTTTTTTTTTAATCGAAAGCTCTTTGGCCTAGCTATAACTTACTAAAATTTGAGATCGATCGATGTTATAGGGGCTGTCCTAGAAGATACCGTTATTCAAATACTTTGAATAGTAATTTAAGAGTAAAAATATTTCAATTAGCCATTATACTTTGAACTTTTTATTAAAATTCTTTTGATGATGGTACCTTTACAAACCTTCTTCTTCGGCAATCCTAGCTCTTCTTTTTTAAAGAAAGTATTTCTTTAAAGATACAAAAGAACGCAACTCCTTAAATAGAATTAAAGGATATTCGAGGATATTTTAGGAAAAACTGGATAATTACAAGGAAAATTGATACAATTTCTTCTAGGAGAAGATTCCTTGAGATATCCTGTAGAAATCGTTTTTTTTTTGGCACCAAGAACCTACGATTACAATATACCGTTATTGAGAAAAAAGTTTCATAAAATAATTCTATCCATTTCTTAAAAACACTTACTTTAAGATATCTCAAAAACTTGACGTGATAGACTATAAGTTTCTTCGGGAGATATGTTAATAATACACCAAGGACTCCGAAAATACCGATGGTTTTCCATTACACGAAAAAAGTGTTCATTCTGTTGCCTCGTGTCGATGTCTTTAAAACATGATCAGTTTGTATGAGAGCTACCAGATAGACCTATCACAGGGAAAATCTAAAAATATTTATTTAAAGCCTAAGACCCTCTTCAGAATAGAGGTTTAGCTCAGTTCCTGACGGTCTCAAAACCTTAAACAGCAACCGATTTTATTGATTTTTCAAAATGTAATAGGTCATTTGCTCTTAACAATCCAATCCTTAGTCAAAATTTTCCAAAAAAAATCTTGACTGATAAGATATTAGAGAAGTTCAGCCATATGACTAAGCCTTAACCCTTTAAGGACGATTAGAATACCGGTGTTCCATAAAGAAAATAATTTTTCCTGACTACCCAAAGTTATTTTTTTCTTATGTCTGTATATAATTGTAAAGTAGAAGGTTGAAGGAATCTAGAATATTTTTTTGAAAGTCTCTAGCTATTTGCTATGTAGTAAATATTTAAGCTCAAAAGTGACGAATTTTTAAATTCTCAAATTAATAATTGATTTTATTTATGTTTTATACTTCCAATCTTTTTTAAGCACAACCCTTTTGACAATAAAAACTACAATACTCATACGTAATATTTTTCATTAAAGCGAAAAATATTATTAATTGGTATTGTCAGAAAAATTACTTAAATTTTTGGGCTATTTTTGTCCCCGTTCATACACTGAGAGAAATCCGAAAAAGTTAAAATAACATTTCGGAAATGTTAATTTTACCCTGCAGTATTGATCCGAAATCGGTGTAAATATTACCCTTTTTAGGTGTATTGGGGCTTAAAGTTACCCTTTTTCATGTTAATTTTACCTTTAAAAACCTGTAAAATTAACATTAAAAAATATTGATATATTTTACACCTAAAAAGTGTAAAAGTTATGAGGAAAAAAAGTTAATCGCACCCTCTTTTTTTTCTCAGTGTAGAAGCATAAAATACACCGAATCAGACTCTGTTGGACTTTCCAAGGTTAGAGGCAAGACTTATCATTGATTATGTTTCTCAGTTTAATTTTTATTGTTGATTTTCAGTCCGTGAAAAGTGGTCTCGTCGTTAAAGGGTTAAGGTCTAAAGCCCGTGTAAGTCATATATCGACTTTGAGCCAAATTTCGTTAAGATTGGCCAAGTCGTTTTCGAGCAATAAATTGCCAAAGTTGTGAATTTACATAAGGATATTGTTAATTTCCCAAGGAGTAACAGTCTTTTTTTGACTTGGGTCTCGAATATACACCAATATCTCCAAACTGGACCTAGTCATATCTCTGGCGAGTTGTTCTTTGGGTCCGATCTGACGAGGCAGGATTTTACCTCGGAAGCCAAAAACTGAAATTGCAAAGAATCTCAGTTAAAAAGAATTTAGGACGTTAATAATGTGTTTGAGAGTTGAAAATGGTAGAACCCTATCCAAAATGTAACCACATTTACCCTACTTTCCGCTAAATTTTACACGTTAATATTCTCAAAGATTAGCCTGAGTCTAGTTGGACTTAAGGAATTAAATTTTTTGGTTTTTACTAATGAAACTATCAAATTCATTATATTGTTTTTATTTTTTACAAAAAAAAAAGACAGTGTAATTTGCCTGAGTACAGCGACAGGAAGAAAATAGATGTAAGAAGGTGTGGTTTGGGGGCAAAAAAATAGAGGGTAAGAATGAAAAGAAACTTTAGATGAGTGACAATGTAAATCTGCTTTTGAAAAGTTAAGTAAAAAGATTAATGGATTTTTATTCCATTTAAAACTTCCCACAGCACATTCATATACACATATTACATTGAAACTTGTGCAACATCCATTCTTCGTCTCATGAATTTCATTGAGGTTGGAGACGAAGTAAAACCAAGAATAAAACAAGAGGAAGATGACAGGGGAAAAACCCTGTAGTTTTTTTTTCTTCTTTTTAAATGCTGAAACAAAATAAGAAAAATCCAATGATAAAATGCAGGGAAATACAAAAAAACTGTCCGTTACCAGGAAGCAAATTATACCTTAGTAGAGCTTTTTGTTGATACACAATATAGAGTTCTCAATTGTAACAATATAATTAAAATATGTTTTTTTTCTGTTCTGTGGTGGGTGCGTCTGATAATACTTGATGTTGTTTTTCTGAGTCCAATTATGTGGATTGAACAAATACTAAAAGATGCTAATCAAGTGAAAATGGCTTGTGGGGAAATTATTTCTCTCTTCACATTTTTCCATCCCTGTGGTGGATCTTTTTCTTCAGCAAAATGTCGCAAAACAGCAACTTTTTTAATTTTATTTAATGCCTGTAGACATTTGCATATATCACAAATGAGAATTTCCTACAGCAAAAGTTTTATTGTGTTTTTTTTCCTTCAGCGCCATCCCTCTAAAGTATGTGGTATGTTTTTTATCTTCTATTTTTCCTATTGAGCATTCTGTGTGAAAAATTGAGTGAAAGTTTTCAGTCAAACGCAATGGAGAAAATTACTAAAAAAAACTTTTGCAGAATTAACGTATCGACAGGAAAGCTCTTTTCTACGTCATATACCTGTCAGATGGTAAAATATTTTTAACCTGCTTCTAATGAATTCAAAACGAAATTTACTTAAATTGGAAATGAGGTTATGTATATAAAAGAGGTCATGTTGAGTCATGCAAACTTAGTTTGACGTACTTCATTACACGAAATGTTTTGCAGAAATTTCTTTGAAGTAAAAGCATGTAAAAATACGTAAAAAAGGGGTTACAAGTCGTCCCAGCCTTTGCGAAATGCTCGAACTCCTATTTAGTAGCTGTACCTCAAAAGTACTTTCTCACAATTTACTACACTGAGAAAAAAAGAGGGTGCGATTGACTTTTTTTCCTCATAATTTTAACACTTTTTAGGTGTAAAAATATATCAACATTTTTTAATGTTAATTTTACACCTTTTTAAGGGGAAAATTAACATGAAAAAGGGTAACTTTAACCCCCAATACACCTAAAAAGGGTAATATTTACACCGATTTCGGATCAATACTGCAGGGTAAAATTAACATTTCCGAAATGTTATTTTAACCTAACTCTGGATAAAGATGAACCGGTGCCCATATATACATTTGACCATTCTTCCTTTTAAGAAATAGTTTTATGCTCTAGAACTTTTCCTCCATGGTTTAGAACATTGGTCTCAGTCAGTCAGAACAAAAGTTGTTACCTATACCAATATCTATCCATTGACATAGGTCCCGTTCGTGGCGATTCTGGGACCGGATTTGACCATTCTCCTTACAAATCAATTTAAGTACTGTGCAAAGTTTTTTTTTCTAACTAATGGTTTTATTGAAAGTTGAGGTTATGTTTAATGATATAACCTCTAAATTTCATTATTTGTCATACACTTGAAATAATTTGTTTAAATTTTATTGATTTAATAATTTATTTAAAAATTATGTTAGGTTAGGAAATAGCTTAAATGTGATGCTCTCTATTTAATAGAAATTATTTTCGATCAAAATTTGTATAAGGTTTGGTTATGTTACTATTTATAAATCACTATGCGCACCATGACAAAATTCTTCAAGCGCGAATAGGGTCTTAAAATAATCCTAAATCAAGTTTATTTATTTGATTCAACATATTAAACACTCGAAAATTGATTCATTTCACCAGGAAAAAGATAGTCATTTAAGGCTATTTAAATTTAAGGTTATAATCTTGTAATAAAATGCCTTCTTGAAAGACAAGAATTTTCTTTTGTCCCTTTCACACTTCGTAACATTATCCACACAATCACTTTGTGGACAGTAATCACGAGAGATATTAATTTGATGGTCTATCTCAAAATTTTAATTACTTTTGCAGTGAAAATTACAATCCATTCGCACCTTTCATTTATAGCAATTCCTGCCGGCTCCTTCCCAGCTTCCATGCGAATGATATCCGCCAGGAAAAAAAAGAAATCCCGTAAAATTCAGCAAATCTCTGCAGTACTAAGGGAGAGACAAAAGTCTTCTGCTCGAAATCTCTTTAACTCTCCACCTGAGCCGTTTAACTAAAAGTCATAAAACTAATATCATTTTCGTGATATAATAATGCATAAAAGATGATAAAAGCTCGCCAATTTTCCTCAGCAAAAACTTTATGACCGTTGCACTCTCTGATGAATTATTAAATTAAGTTCGAGGGATATCTTATATTGGTAATCAACGTATATAAAGCATATTTATAACTTTTGACGAATATTAATTTGAGATTGCAGAATATCTTAATTCCATGTAGAGTAACGTGAGCTTAGAATAGATAAGTTTTGTGAGCAAATCTATTAGTTTGGAAGGTTTGGAATGTGAATAATGAATTGCATCAAATCATTATTTTGATAGACAAGACGGGACTAATGCATGACATTAATTCTGAAATTTAATCTGAAACTATTAGAATTTCAATACTCAAAATTAAAAAAAAAATATAGATATTATTAATAATGTCATCGGTTTGACATTAATTATGACAAAACTGCTAGAATATGAACTAGTGTTACAAGTATAGTGAGACATCAAGTATCATTTTAGTAAATAAATGTGTTTATCTAAGCATTAAATTAAAAGAAAAACCGATATAAGTAGTGAAGATTGGTAATAAATAATTTACTTCTCAATTTAAGGAAACGAAGTAATAACGACAAAACTTCAAGAATTCTTATGCCCTAGACACACTTACGACTTAAGCCGAAAGAAGACTTAGTGGAAAATTATGGTAATGTAGTTTAATATTTATTGCGAATAAAATCACAATAAGCCGTCTCTCGGCTAATTCTCAGGTCTGTCGAGGGCCTTAAGACTACAAAATTACTCTTCCTCATATTTGAGATTAAATCGTGGCATTATTAATAAGTTTAATTGTATATGACCTATTGAAGCAATTAACAAAAGCAAATCCAATTAATAGTTTGAGCAATAAACTTTACTAGAGAAAACAATTTTGATAGTTAAGCTTTGTGAAAAGTGTCAAAACTGTTAGAATTTGACAGATCCTGGTTAAGATCCTGTAAACCAAATCACAAAAGGCTCAAAACCCCGAATGGAGCAAAATTCCGAAAAGTCAAAATCCCGAAAACCAATATTCCGAATATTCAAAATCTCTAAGACACAAAATCCCGAATTAGTTGAAATTTCTAAAACGAAAATACCGAAAGACAAAATCCTAAGTAAATCGTAATCCGGATAGACAAAATCGCGAACCCCAATCCTCAAAATCCAAAATTAATTCATTCATTCATTTTCAAGCCAAAATTACAAATTCGAAAAGTTCTAAAAAGGAAAGGAATTCCGAAAAGTCAACATCCCGAAAATCCAAAATCCCGGCAGCCAAAATCTAGACGAGACAAAATCCCGAATCCGAATGCATTGATATTCTTAAAGCTAAAAAATCCCGAATGGGTCAATACTCTGAAAGCCCCAATCCTGAAAGGCGAAAATCCCGAAAGCCAAAAACCTGAAAAAGTTGAAATTCGAGTAGGCAAAATCCCGCAGCAACCAACTTAAAACGCGAATATCTCGTAAACTAGAAGAGATAGACCCCCCAAAGTTGGCACCCAAAAAAAATCTTTTTTAGGCATATTTTGTATGCAAATCTTTAAACGCGAATATCTTGTAAACTAGAAGATATAGACCCCCCAAAGTTGGCACCCAAAAAAATTTTTTTAGGCATATTTTGAATGCAAATCTTTAAACGCTAATATCTCGTAAACTAGAAGAGATAGGCCCCCAAAGTTGGCACCCAAAAGTTGACAATTGTCAACTTCAATGGCTTTTTCTTCCAAATTTTCAAGTGCAAAACAGTGCTTCAGAAAAATGTGAAGAAAAGTTATTGTGTAATGTCTTTTGACTGCAGTGATGATTTTAGTGAGTGCGTTAGGCTTCAACCTAATCATTTATAGCCCATTTAGTTTTATTGATTCAATATTCTCAGTGAAAAAAAAACATTTAAAGGCAGCTGCCTCGCGTTTAAAGGCAGACTATGCCAGCTGCCTTCATACAAAACGACATCACTTTTTTAATATCTTCAGAAGGAAAAACTGAGGACTTGCGAGTGCTAAATGAGGTAATCATATACGCCGAATGAACAAGAGAATTTTTTGGTGTAGTAGAAAATAAAATCCATTTTGTGGATTCTTCAGAAAAAAATCTTAAATTTGGAACTCCATTTTTCGTTTGAAGGCAGACGACTTTCCCCTGTATGTGTAATGTGTTTCAATAACAAATAATAAATATTTAATTAGGAATTTTTATTTGTTTTTTTTTATTTTCAAAAAATACTCACTTGTACTCGCTCAAACGAATTGGTCCACTATTTAGAAATTTTTCTGTACATAACAGATCGAAATCCATTAATTTATTAAATAAATCTATTAATTAACCGTATTCACCTACCAATCTCTATGAATCATCCTTTTACTGCTCAGCATCAAGCACAACAAAAATTGTAAAATTATTAAATTTTATTCATGAGAATCATAGGAACATAAGTGAATCCAGTCTTATTCGACGAGGAACCCACAACTACACACACAAAATAATATCCAATTATTGTACATGTGAATTCACCACTGTCTTCTATTGGAATTTTCCAGTTGGAGAAATGTGATTTTGAGGGAAAAGCAGTGAGAATTTTATTTTTTCGTAAAATAGATATTAAAAAAGTGAGTCGGAACTGTTCTTTCCATTCCAAAAAGTGTTGTGACTTTAAAATGATTTGGCCCTATAGCCAACGGCCGCGGCGATTCCACAGGATTTCCAGCAGCCTTTTCTGCCATGACCGCTGATTTTACCGCTAAAAATCCACGTGGAGTTTCCTGGATTTTACCTCTCAAAATCCGCGTAAAATTCCGAGATGGAATTTGACGCTAAATTTCTTCCTAGTGTTCCATGAACGTTTGCGGAACTCTGTATAGGACCGTCTAATAAGAAATGTTCGCGAGTTTCCATGGACTTTTCTCTGGCGAATATTTCCACGGCTTTTCCTATGGATTATTAGCGTATAATCGGCATCGGTATAGTCAGCCCTTTACAAATATGAAAAAAAAAACCTCTTTATTTCCACGAAATTCTCCGTGGAAATTTCCATGCAACGGCCTTAGAGACTTCCGTAGTTTAATATTACGGAATTCCACGACATTTCCAGTGGATTTTTTTTATATTTTTCTTCAAAATAATTCCAAAAATTGATTAAAAATTTCGTGGAACTTTCATAGAGAATTTCCAGAAAAAAAAACATCCACAAATATAGACGATCAGTGCCAATTGGGAGCTTAGAACTTGGAGAGTATTCATCTATCAGACGAACACTCAGTTGTTCTACTTTTGAGTTGAAAATATTGCTACCATATCGTTCATTTGAGTATGTCTAGCTCGCAAGAATTATAGCGTTAGGGCGAAAAATAATTGCAAAATTTTCGCGTTTACTTGCATGGAGTTTTGGGCGGAAATATACCAGAAAATATACTCGGAATATTCAATGGAAATTACGTTTAAATTTCCAGGGAATGCTCTTTCAGATAATTGCTAGAAAATACTTCGGATTTTTTTCAAGGAAATCCACGTGAAGAAAAGCCGATAACTTCGCAGAATTCCAAGCATAATATTAGCGTTTATTTCCCCGGAAGCTCAAGCGGAAAAATACAGGATATATTCCATGGATTTTTCAATTAGGGGAAAGTGCCTATGCTTGATACGATCCAAGCTTGATAATAACTATTTTTTTCCTACGTTAATCAATAATTGTGACTCATAGCAATATAAAAATTAAGGATTAAGGAATGGTTTCAGATAATGTTTTTGTTATTTGCAAATATCTTATGTATGAACTGTCCTCCATGTTCAGGGATAATAAGGGGATCTTACGACGGTGTTAAGTTGAGGATTCGATATGTTGAAGTTGTTCATTTTTCGCGTTTTTTTCAAAGATCTCCGGTACATAGTTAATCACTACAAGATGGACTGTGATTAACATTACAGGCTAGAATTTGTTTAAAATTTTTAGTATGCACAAGTAGAACACAACAGTTATTACCGATATCACATTTTTTATATCTCAAATTTTGCAGAATGAGCAATAAAAAGAACATCATTTTTTACGTGTTCGAATATCTGGATGCTAAATGGTGAGAGATAGGGACTTGGGACCTTCAGCGGACCCCCCATAAGTTGACCCTGGGACAATTTATATGTTTCTCTGAAACATATCCAGAATTGAAAAAAAGAAATCGTACGACGTGTTTTCGAGCAATCTCAAAAAACATGATTATGGAGGGATAGGAGAGGGGTAGGGGCAAAATAAACAACATATTAATGGTCCCAGGGTCAACATATGGGGGGGTCCCCCAAAGGTCCCAAGTCTGTATCTCTTACCATTCTGCACCTATTTTAGATTGAAAATAAAACGCAAAAAATAAGACATTTTTAAGACATTCGTTCCTCAACATACCATCAAGACTGGACCCCAATTTTAGTGCTGAACATTAGCAATAGTTCTTTACAAAAGATAATTGTTGATACACAAAACATTTACCAACAAACTTTCCCATAATCCCGCTTTTTCCCAAACGTATGACTTATTTCGGAACAAGAATTTTTCCCAAACGTACGACTTATTTCGGAACGGAGGGAGTATTTCATAAGTATTTCTTAATTAATGTCGCTGTTCAGGAAAACTACTATCATAGGCACATAGAGGGTTCATCAGTATCATCACAGACACTGTTTTTGTGGGTGGTAACAAATTCATAAATTCTACTTGTGTCCATCCTACATTTTAAGAAGGGTCCCTGAATGATAATTTAAGTTTGGCAACTCTATCATTAGATGTGATTCTTTCATAATTACACCTATTGTGATCCTCCAATTTTATCGACAATTGACATAGCCTTCAACCCTGTTGCGTGAATTTTAAGGTTGCAGAGTGACATTTTCATGGACTCAAAGTGAAAAAATGGTTTTCGCTAGTGCCCTAATGTCATAAAAACACGACTTAGAAGAATTACATGAACGTGATTTTAAAACTATAACCAGTCGTACAAACGATTTAAGCAGATAGATTAGAGTTCCGTCTAAATATTGATGTGCAATTTTTTGTATCCTGTGAAATTTTTGCAGTAAAAATGGACCTCCGAATTGTCGAATCAATTATTATACAAGTGGGACCCGGACCCAACTTGTTTGAAAGTCGCCACTGAATTTCCATTTTCTTCTTGAGAAAAATCTAAGGATTTCCAGGAACTATTTGAGGTGGGATTATGAACCTAATAAGTGAGACATTTTTTTAACATAGTGGAAGAATCGCTTCGGTTTGTGTGTTAATCAGAAAAAAATCACAAATCTTGGACATCATTTTCCAGTATCAAGCATGATAGCTTTCTTCTACTGTGTAACTTTGCGCCCGATAGGCTACAGGGAGGTAGGTGAGAAAGAACAAGAGAAAACTTGAATTTTTGAGGTAAGACTGATGCAAGTGGATTTGTTTGTGTGTAGCTCGAATGCCGTCGTTCAAAGAACAGTCGTTCACTTGCAAGTTTATTTGAGCCTTAATGTGCTCCATTTTATGAACTTCTCCTCAATCGACATGGAAAGCTCTTTATCCAGGTATGAGTTTATCATAGATTTGATATAGCATACCTCACGTAAGTGAAAAAATCATTCCATAAAACACTAGGGGAGACTGGGGCAAAAAGTCACAAATCGAAAATTTTAAAATTCAATATCTTCCAAGACAAATAAGATAGCAGCTTAAAATTTTTTCCATAGATAGCCTCCATAGGTCTTCTTCAATGTCGTAAGTTTGTTAGAATTTGAACAAGGAATTTAGAAAATAAAAAATATCGAAATTTTTAGCCCTATTTTTGATATATTTTCAATGCAAAAGATATCAATTAATTAGCTACTTATATTAAATTTGATGCACTGGTGAATATTTCCCAAATTATCTGGATATTCTTTGAATACGAAACCGCTTTCTATTTTAGAATTTTACGAAGATTCTTTTCTCCAGAAATCCTTTTAATAAAAACTACCACTTGGGGTAAAAAGTAACAAAAGCTATGGAGAAAAAAGTAAGAAAAACCGAAAAAATTTCTGATGTTCCACGGTTAAAAGAAACGTCAATGCAATGCTATGTGTCGCCGCTTGTTGTTTGCATTGGTCAAATGAATTGCAGTCTTTTGTGTGTTTTTTGTAAAACAGCTTAAAATGCGCTTTTCCCGCTCAGATAGAGAAAACTCTGTTTTACAAAGGTGTAAAAGAATAAATTTCCTATGAAAATATGTAATCTCGGTATGTTACTTAAATTTACGGAATTACCGTAATAAAGCGAATCAAAATGTGATAGTATCTTATGCCTGATACTATTTGCCCCAGAATTTTTGAGAATAATCACAAAATTACCCTTTAGAAAATGGCTCGATAAATATATTTCCTTACAAAGTAGAAGAAAATGACTTTCACGGAGTTGTAGAGCGGTAAATTTCCTATAAAACTGTGCTAATTAGAAATTTTGTAGGTGCTCGGGTAGCTTATAAAAAAAAATAAAATATCTGGTTTGTGACTTTTTGCCCCAGTCTCCGCTATGCATAAATTTGAACTCTATACATGCCAATACCAGTTTTCGGTTGGAAAATTGCTTGTCGATGGGCAGAAATAATACATCAAATTTTTCTCTCATGAGAGATATTAAATTTCTCGATGTTGTGGTAGTAAAGGTGGATGAGTTAAATGTGAGTTAGAGGGACGACTAAGGGAAAAACCTGAGACAGTGGATGTTGCAATAATCGGGATACGATTTGAGGAGAGTCTGGAGAGTACTATTATAGCAGTTTGTGCAATAAACCGTGAAAGGGAAAAGCAATAGACTAGGGTGTTCATCAGATGCCAGCCAAAAGGAGGGTGGGGATGGGTTGAGGGAGCATTGTACAAAAAAAGCTGGATGGAAAATTCATTCGTTGCAAAATGCATGACGAATGTTTCATGTTAAAATTGGCTAGATCAGCAATTTTGAGTGCCGGGTTATAGATTTGAGTTCCAAGCGGAAATTGTTGTAAATATGTTGTGTACGGATGAACCACCCACTTTAGGGTTATCCCCAAACCCCATGACAATCGAAACGTGTGCTTTTCGCATATTCAGTGGTGGCGAAAGCTTCCACTTTTTTCCTACCTTTTTTTTCAATCCCCATCAATATATTGTGCTCGGTTCGGTGGTTTGGGCATATTTTGGTTTCGAACGATGGAATTTGATGGACAAAACCACAGAAGCACGCACAGGACGTACGAGGGGGCACACAGGGAGAAGTACTCCATACAGCGTAAATTGGTGAGCAATGTGAATGTCATAAAGTGTTAAGCGTCGATGACGAGTGACAATATAAATTAACTCCACACACTACAGTCATTTTACAAACTTTCACAATGTTTTTTTTTTAGTTCACTCTGACACCCTCTCACCCCTGCCCCGTCCCCGCCCATGTCAACGGATGCCACTTTTTTATGCTGATGAATTTATAAACGAATTTACATAAAATTTTATTGTTATTTAATGGAGTAATCTTGAAAATACACACTCTTGTCCAACAACATATTAAATATTCATAAACCGATATTTTTGTTCATTTGACAGCATTAAATATTCACGCAAAACTGCATTTGAGTAATTCCAAAAGAGCTTTTCGTGCAGTTATAATCTTTAAAGTAATAATTAAACTGAGAGAACAGATTGAATTTACCTAAATAATTCCCGTCAAATCAATAATCTACCTGATGATTTTACTCTGAGGTTTTTGAATTGTAACGGTATATTCCAGTATATTCAGCGAAAATCTGTAGATTTTCGGCAGACTTTCTGCTAGAAAATCTGTAGATTTTCGGTAGAATTTCTACCTGGAAAATCTACAGATTCTCGGCAGAATTTCTGCATAGAAAATCTGCATAGTCTCCATTGTCTCATCAAAAATATGGTTGATTTATGAAGAAACTGTAGGAGTTATAAAGAAAATGGTATGTTTTGCTTAACTAACATTACCGATTAAACATTTTAGATAAGTAAAAAAAATGCCAGCAAAAATACTAGTTTCTTAAAAATCGCCCATGGAATGATAAAAAAACAAGAAATTTAGGTTCACTTCACTATTTTCTACTTATAACACGGCGTCGCAGAGAATTCTTTATTTTATATAAACACTGTGATATCAATAAGTCTTTTAAATTTTCCAAACTTCAGTGAAAAATATTCCATCTTTTCAGACACTGCTGTCTGGAAAGTCTGGAATGTAGAAGAAATCTACAGAAAATCGACAAAATATCTACAGAAATTCGTCAGAGTATGCACCAGGATTCGTCAGAAAATCTGCATAAATTTTCTGACGAATTTTGTCCCAAGCCCAAATAAAATTCGTAGGAATATCTACAGATTTATCGGCAGATTTTCGGCAGAGGTGTAGATATTTTCTGCAGAAATCTTAAAGATATCTGACGAAATTATTTGACGGGTACTAAGCGCATAAATTCTGCTGATATTTCGCAGATATTCTGCAGAAATTCCAAAGAAATTCTGTGGAAATTGCGTAGATAGCAGAATTCCGCAGGAATTCCGTAGAAATTCTGCAGATATTTTCATTTTCAGATTTCCCTTTAATCCTTTTATTTCTCATAAAAAATCAAATCGTGAAAAAACATAAATTAGTCTCCTCATTCTGACTCCACCCTTTCAAACTAAGAAATCTAAATCTCTGGACGAACGTTTTTAAGAAGTAATTGCAAGATTTAGCTAGAGGCTTGAAGAATTACCTCAAACATAAAATCTAAATTTTCATAATTTTAAATGACTATAAAATTGTTTATTGTTTGATTACCCAAAGTCCTATAAGGTAGGATCGAAGGAACACTTATTTGGTAGAGAACCCCTATTGGCAATATCGTCAAAATATTGAAATTTATTTGATGTATCTAATAAAATCTAAATAATATGATGTGTCTCATTAAGCTGTCTTTTCCTATAAGAATAGGTGATCAATTTTTTTATATACCAAATGGTACAAAATAGGGTGCCAATAGGATGGTCTGATACTTCAGCGTTGAAACGGGATCCAGCACATCCGAAATACTTCTGGTTCATTTAGGAATGCAGTCTATCGCTGGTTGAACTATTGCAGTTTAATGGAACATTATGATCTATGCCAAGTCTTAGAAGCCAAGCAGTCCTCCTATAAGGGTGCCTATAGGATCTAACACGAGTTCTTAAAGTGCCAATTGGTGATCTTTCGATCCTATGACAGTGTTAAATAAAAATTTCTATACCTTTTTTAAACGTATTACACACTTGTCCATTCTTTTCTACTAGAATCCAATTTGGTTATGTTGTGATGCTCATAAGAAGAAACAGAGAGCGAAAGAGTGAAAAATAAATGGAAATTTATTTTTTTAAACCTTTTCTCTCCCCAAACTTATAAAGAGCGGGCTTGAACGGTGTATCTGGATTATAAAAATTGATATTGGTCTCCGACTCCACCGTAGCTTTGGATCGTCCGATGTGCTTTGGTGTCTTGATCTCCTTCTTGCCACCTAACTTTTGTTATTTTTAAATTTTTTTTTTTCTCTCAACTTTTAACTTACTTATTGTTCTTCGAACCAACACGGCAACATCACGTGCTAGCTCCCTAGCCACGCTGTCGAATTTCCCATGTGTCATATCTGGCAGCTTCCCCCCTTCCCACACATCCTGGTGAGTACTGCTTGTCAGTCTGCAGAGAAAAGATCGTTTAACACGACAAAAGACTACACAGCCTGAGAAAAAGCATTTCCGCCGTTTGGCTTTGGAGGCTGGTCGTCAACGCTAAGACGGCGGCGGACGCTTGGTATGGGGGGCTAATGTAAAGGCACATGTTGGTAATAAAAATACATACATACATACATACATACATACATTTTGATTTCATGAAATTTCCTTGATAAAAGTTATCTCAGACACAAATTTTAACCATATAACCTAATACAAAAGAATTGTATTGTTGAGAATCGGTATTTTACGATCTTCGAAGATGGGAGAAGAGAATATGGACTAAGGACTGGGTCAGCATCAATAACGAGGCCTAGGTTTCATTGCAAACTCTAGCATTTATTACTTAAACCTGAAATGGCGTTCGTGCAAGTGCGATAGTTCGAGTGTTTTAAGGTACAAAGTCATCAACTTCTGGAATGGCAACGAATATCCGATAAAACGTAAAGTCATCTTTCGCAGAAGCTAAGACGGCAGGTCTCTCCTTCTGTCTTTTCCCTATAGAGATGTACAATGTCTCTGTAGGATAGTAGACAACCTGCGCGACAAAGGTTATTATGATAAGACGACCTCTAGAGCGATAGAAGGTCGCGCTTTCAGTGATAATAGAGCTTTTGCACTAAAATTGAACATCCTACGGCCATATAGAAGGGTAGCTATCTTCTTTAAATATGTTCGCTATACGTGACGCTACACGTTCATCCGGGAAATTGAACTGATAGTCATAGCGTTCTTCCAAAAAAAGAAAACACTGGAAGCGATTGGATACGTTACTGTATAAAGGGATAGCCGATGGTGGTGGAACTGAGCTAGGTTTTTCAGGAAAATCTGTCCTTCGGGTGAGCGTCGGAATTTGTTGATCAAATCCTAATGAATAAAATACACAATTTTACCAGAGCTTTCAACGCTTATCGTGTGTTTAAAAAAAAAAGAAGAAAATTAGCTCCTAACCAAATTCAAAAAGTGATGCATAACAAAGTAGAGGAATTAGTGACAAAATTCCTAAAGAAAAGACCAACCAAGAACCATTCAGGAAGACACGACAAGTGTCGAAAGCTCTGGTAAAATTGTATGTTTTATTCATAGGATTTGATCAACAAATTCCGACACTCACCGGAAGGACAGATTGTCCTGAAAAATCTAGCTCAGATTGGATACGTTATATTCAAGACATACTTACGAGACGACTTAAGCCCAGAGGGGGCTTAACGAAATTATAATCAAATTAATGATCAGATTACATTTCCATCAGTTTCTAACTAATCCATTTCTCGATCTAAGCTGAGAAATAGCCTAGCCAGTGAGAAACTGATAGGAATTTAGTCAAATAATTATTTTGATAATAAATTACGTTAAGCCATCTGTCAGCCTAAGTTGTAAGTATGTCTAGGACATTAGGCATGAAGCCGTGCTGTAGAACAGTACATGACCAGTTTCTGTAGAATGAGATCCATTCACCAAGTTCAATCCAATCCAAGTTTTGCTCATTGCAATAGCAAGATCCACAATCCACATGGCTTTGAAAAAGAGAGATTGGCGAAGTTGGTTAGTCAAAAAGTATTTCAAAGTGATTGAGAAGCAACGGCTATTGCCGAGCTCCTGCTACAGATCCAGTATTAATAATTATTAAAGAAAAAGGTCTTCCTGATCTCGTTTTGGTATTGACACATACAGTAGTGGTGCAATTAGTAAGAGCGTTCGGTTCTTGAGCGGTGAGACTCCCAATTCAAATGTCACAGTTGTATGTTCGAATCCCGCCAAGTACATATGATAGAAATATCTGCAGCGACATTTTTCATGATATATTGTAAAAGGATAATGGGCAGAAATGTATGGGAGCTGATCCAATCCTTCTCCAAAAATGGGACTAGACAGACCCATTTTGTAGGTATTAGTGTATGGCTTTAAAATTACCGAGGCCCGAATCAAAAAGGACTATCAGTCATTTGGGAAATTAACGATATTTTTCTAAAAATTCACAATTTTGTCATTTTATTTAACGAAAAGATCGAAAACAGCTTAACTGATCTAAATGAAATTCGGCTCAAAGTCGATTTACGACTTAAGCTTTAAATAATTTTTTTTTTGGATTTTCCCTATGATTGCTCCATCTGGTAGCTCCTATGCAAACTAGCCCTTGAGGCCATTCTGCATTACAGTATAACAAAACGAAAACGTTTTTCGTGTAACACGGGTATTTTTGGGGTTCTTGGTGTGTCTTCAACACACTCCTGAAGAAACTTATAGTCCATTACGTCAATTTTCTGAAATAACATAAAATCAGTTCTTAAGAAACGTGTGGATTTTTTTGTGAAACTTGCTTTTTTTCGATAACGGTATACTGTAAGTTGTTAGTGTCAAAGAACGATTTCTAATGGAGAACTCAAGGAACATGTTCCTAGAAGAAACCATATCCCTATCTTTCAATTTTCTTTATAATCATCCTGATTTTCTTCCAACTGGAATGGCTTTTAATTCCATTAAAAGTATTGCATTCTTTTGTCTCCTTTAGAGAAATATTCTCCTTAAAACAGTAGTTAGAGTTGGTGAAGATCATAGAGTTGAAAAGTACCGTTACTAATGGAATTTAAACAAAAGGTTCAGGTTCAGAATATAATGCCCGTCAAATCATTGCTCTACCTGCCGATTTTACTTGGAGGTTTTTTGAATTTTAACGGTATATTCTAGTACATTCAGAGAAAATCTGTAGATTTTCGGCAGAATTTCTGCGTAGAAAATCTGTAGATTTTCTGCAGAAATTCTGCCGAAAACCAGCAGATGCTCGGCAGAATTTCTCCCTAGAAAATCTGCATAACCTCTATTACTTCACAAAAATATTGTTGATTTACGAAGAAACTGTAGAAGTTATAAAGAAAATGGTATGCTCTGCTTAACAAGCATTACCGAGTACACATTTTAGATAAGTAAAAAAAGTTCGAGCAAAAATACTAATTTCTTAAAAATCGCCCATGGAATGATGAAAAAGCAAGAAATTTAGGTTCACCTCATTATTTTCTACTTATAACACGGCGTCGCAGAGAATTCTTTATTTTATAAACACTGTGATATCAATAAGTCTATTAAATTTTCCAAACTTCAGTGAAAAATATTCCATCTTTTCAGACACTGCTGTCTGGAAAGTCTGGAATATAGAAGAAATATACAGAAAATCGACAAAATATCTACAGAAATTCGTCAGAATATGCACTAGGATTCGTCAGAAAATCTGCAAAAAATTCTGACGAATTTTGTCCCAAGCCCAAATAAAATTCGTAGGAATATCTACAGATTTATCGGCAGATTTTCGGCAGAGGTGTAGATATTTTCTGCAGAAATCTTAAAGATATCTGACGAAATTATTTGACGGGTGGTCTTATTATGAAACATTTTTACTCTGAACTTATTATTCAAAGTTTTAGATAAACGTATCTTTCAAAACCTGCGATCTTCAGAAGCTTTAACCTTTTTTCCAGAGGAATACTTGTGCGTAGGAGATCTTTCTTTACATACAATCATTTTTATGATTTTTAAAAATATAGGAATTTATTAGGTAAATCTGGAAAATTACAGTTGAGTCCCCCGTTACAAATTGTTCTATGAAACGACCAACATAAGACAAACCGTTATTGTATAAAAGAAGTTTTGTAAAAAAAAATCGTACATCTCTTAAGGATATGTTTTATGCTCTAGTGCTTTTCTTATATACTTTTGAGGTTGATCCCGGAACAAAAGTTGTTACCTTTGCCAATACCTATTCGATGATATGGGTCTCATTCGTGGCGAAAGGTTGGACCATTTTGCCCATTGTTTCTCAAATTTTTCGTCGAAAAATTCTATGCATTTCCTATGCTACTCAAGGGACAACTGACCAAAATCCCAATTAGAATTAGTCAATTATTAAATTTGCAATCTGATAAACACTAATTCCTCTCATCTTAAAATCGACGTACACCTCTGTAATACAGGACGAGCGAGATAAATACCCCGTTTCGATATATAATTGCAATTAAAATGTCGTAAGGAAATTTCCTCAAAAATTGGTTTAAATAACGTGAAAGAGAGAGTGATAAACATCATAATAGAAAACATATCCTGGATGATGATAAAGCCGGCAAGTGGATCCACCCTCTTTTGTGACAAAAATCGCAATAGAGGATGAGAAGTTTCCCCAATTTTGCTTCCTTTTACATGGAACAGTGATAAGAGTTTATGTGGGTGTACATATTGCATAATATAGTCTGTGTTGTTGTATGTTTGGAGCAGAGAAACTCAAGAAAACTTCATCACCGCTTCTCTATCTATCTTTTGCCCCATATACCACTCATTCAGCATCCAGAGTTAATAAAATGGGGATGGGTTTGGGGGGTGGGGGAGTTGGAATTGGATAAACCATCTCCTTGTAAGCAGCAGATGTTTCACTCCACAGTCGCTTATTGTCTATACAACTGTGAAATTTGATTACGCGCCAAGAATTAATTCAATTTAACTGCGAATATCTAATTACTCACTGAATTTCTTTTGACTTTTTACACCAAAAATTCTGACAATGCCTGTAACTAAATGGGAAAATGGCTCAGAGGGATGAAAATTTTCCTGCATTTCATTTTGGAGTGTTTTCAATTGAATTTCGTGGAAAATCATGAATCTCTCAAATATATAAATTATGTCATAAACTTCAAAGTGCAAGCGAAATATTGACATAATTTGACTTTGATGACTTCCCTACACGGATTGGGTCTTTTCTTTCACAATAAATTGGGAAAGTTCAATTGAGTGATGAAGATATATATTGATGAACTCTATTTGGGTTTCGACGTGAGATATGTGATTATAATTAACTTAAAGTTGATTTCAGTCACTATGAGTTTCAATGAAATAAATTTAAAATTAAATATTTTTTGACAGTATGTCAGCTGTCAAACAGTGAATTCTTTGACAGGTGTCATTAAACTACCATAATTTATTTAATTTTAAACACAATTCTCAGTAAAACCGTTGATATTTCATTGCATTAATTTATTCATTTATTTTTAATTCAATTCTATTGCTATGGATCATGCCTTGCAGTACTTTTATTTTCAGACTCATTGCTGACCGATTAAATGGAAAAATTCATCTAGCTTCAGACAATATTCTGAAGAATTTAATTAGTCCACAAACTATTAGTTTGTAATTGGATAGAGAATTGAAGAAAAATATTTCCACATATGCTTCATTCTATTTCCAATATCCTGAAAGACCGTACCACGAAATATCTAAACAAATTACTTTAACTTACGCTTGCAGACTGTATTTTTTAAATTTATGTTTAAAATGATTAATTTTTCATTTACTATTTTTTTTTCAATTAAATTCTATGTGACAGGTAATTTTGTTACCGGATCATGGAAAGTCCTTGAAGATTCCCCTAAACCTAAAGTTTATGTAGGGTAAATTAAGCTAATTCAAAACCTTCTCCAAATAGAAATTTTTCGCTACTCCAAATGGAAACATCATCGTTTTCACAATAAACAGAGTATACTAAATTATTATATTTATATATATTCTATACCACAGTTTCATTATTTAGTTAATTTTGCTCAAATAAAGCGAAAATCCATTCATATTCACAAATTTTAATTTGTTAATTTCTCAGAAAAATTAAAAGTGCACCTTTTCACCATCGAATTTTTCATCGATCGACCATGTTTTCCAATGAAAAACACAATGAGGTAACTGTTTATTCGTTTTGCTTAACATTTAATGCCACATTTCTGGATAATTTTAGTTAAATTAAGTGATAATCTTTATTGTTAAAGGTACGTGAAGTTTTCAAGTGAAATAATTACCTATTTCGTGAACAATAAGTGTTTTTCTGATGTGTCTGCAAATACCCTGGAAATATGATTTTTTGGAGAGATTACCCTATTGTTTTAGATGGGAAATGAGAAAAGACCAGGAATAAGAACAAATCCTGCACTCAGGAGCAACTCAACAAGGTTTTGGAAGCCTGTCGTCGCGGTTTCAGTTACACTGTTTGTCTCCAATTAGAAACTTTCCCTTGTCTCCATTTGGATTAATTTGTTTCCAATAGAAACATTTTGCACTTGTGTGTTTTTCTTGTATTTAAGAAGTTTTCAAATTATATCTAAAGAATTTTCACTAAAAAGTAACATTCTAGAAGAGTCAAACAGCAAATTTATGTAATTCTATTCAGAAAAAATATGAACTTAATGTGTTGAATCTTCTGTCAAAGTTAAAGCGTCTGAAAATGGTTTTGAATTAGGACATTTACCCTACTGATTTTAAAAACATAATTCATCTTTCGGACCGAGTATAAATAACTTAAATGCATATATACAGATTAAATACTAAAGAATAGTTTATAAGCGTCCACTGCTGTCTTAACATTCAACGGTGATCTATAAAATAAAATTTTAATTATAAGTTATAATTTAAAATTAATTTGTAGTGGCTCGTTTTTGGGAATCGCAGGCTCAGCATCTGCGGTCTGAACCTTCCCATGATACACTGCTGACCCCACCACACATGACGCCACTTTGTTAAACTACTCACTCTGTAAACTAACCACTCTCTCTCACTGCGTGAAAAATGTTTGCATTTTCTCTGAACCCGGAACTCCCTGTAAAGGAAAGTGTTTATGCTTCGCACGATGCCAGGCTTCATCATGACTATTCTTTCTTAAGTTTCTCTATAAATGTGATTCCGCAATATATAATATATCAAAAACTTGTCACTTTTCCATAGTTTTTAATATATGAATGCGATGAGTCACATTTATTAAAAAAAAAAAAAACATAGGAGAAATTAAGGCATTACGAAGCTTGGGATCGTACAAAGAATAAGCGCTTTCATCGATTTAACGAATTTGGATAGAATATTCGAGAATCAATATCTGAACTTCTCTATTCACTGGAACTAGGGAGATGAGCATGTCTGATAAAGATTGGCACAGTTATTGGGACCTCAGGAGCTTCCCTATTCATATAACAAGTGACTCACTATGCACTGTGATTGGTACCAGAGGCAATAAATTATCTAGGTTTTAAAAGGTTCAAGCCATTCTCCTGCTCTCTCTAATCAGCAAATATTGGATTTTTTATCATTCAAACGCATGTACGGTGCTCTCCCGAAGTATAAGACTTAAATGTAAGAGTCGCACTCGAGCCAATATATTGAAATTTTCATCCCAAAACAAGTAGGGTAAGTTGCATAAATTGGAACAATTTCCAGAGGCTCGAACTTTGATACAAGATTAAAGACATTATAAATACATTTTTCCCTGATGACATACATAAATTTGCTCCTTGATTCTTCTAGAATATTACCGTTTCATGGAAATTCTTGAAAAACAGTTTGAAAAGTTCTTAAATACAAGAAAAATACGTGAGTGCAAAACAATATAATTTGGACAGGGTGGGTATAAGTTGGACGTGGGAATTTGGACAATGCGTAGGGGAAGGTTTCAAGATTTTTTACTGAATGCCATACAAACTGAATCAATTATACCACTAGGGTAAAGTGTATAATTAAAAAGTAAAAAACATTAAGGCTTAGATATATATTATTTATTAAATATTTTTCTTGGATATTTTAATTTTCTTGCTTTGCTCCTTTTCTTCTTCTATTTTGAGCCTTTCTTCCTGTTTCTGAAGTCTAATTCTTTTTTTTCTTGCATAGCCTCTTCTTTTAGTTTTCTTTAATCATACGAATTGTCACAAAGAACTTCAAACATGAATTTAAAAACTCCATAGAATAATAATAGATACCTGTCCACCTTTGGGCGAAAGCATTACACCCGTTTCGTCAAGATTAAAGACGCGATCAGGAGGAAGTTCCAGAAGATCTTTGGATTTTAAATATTCATGAGTTTTCTCAAACCACTCAGTGATGTCCTCAGTGGTAATACCAGCTCTTTGGGTTGTGTATGCTTCTGGTGTACGAAGTCTCAATTCTGGGTATCTGTTCAAAAAGCTCTTGAACCAAGAGTATCCTGGCCTTCCATCGGTGAACTCGTTGACAATCTTGAACTTCTTACAAATAATTTGCAGTGTTGAGAACTTGATCTTTTGTTATAGGATGCCACTTGTCACTGCATCCTAAAATCCATTCAACGAGCTCATCTTCTATATCTTTTGGCAGCGTAGGAGGCCTTCCCCCAGAGCATTCTTCCGGACATTTCCCGGTCAGCTTATTAAAAAGTGTTGTTCTTGGCACCCCAAATAATACTGACACCTGACTTAGTGACTTTCCTTGACGAAAAGCTTCCAGTGCTTTGTTCACTTGGTCTTGAGTATAGGATATGTACTTTTTCAATTTATTTGCCTTTTTACCCATCTGAAATAAAAAGAAAACCCCTGCAATACAATCGTATCTCCGGATGTCCAACTTGTCACTTTTGCTCACGCTTCAAATAAGCACTTTTTCTTCATACAGTTAGTAATTATATCAAATAAAACAATTACGTACCGTTAACTATCGAGATTAAACACTTTATTCCACTAAAATTTGCCAGAAATATTGAGAAATGTCAACAGAACCGAAAAACCAAAGTCACTCTTCTTGTGTTTTTATTAGGAAAAAATGGCCGATCGATGTATTTTTTCGACGGTGAAAAGTTACACTGTCAATTGAGATGAGAATTTTATACGTTAAATCTTATTCATATGAATGGATTTTCACTTTATTTGCAGCACAAGGAACCAAATAATTAAACTATAACATAGAAAAATTTACAAATTTAAATTTAGTACTGTATTTATCAAGAAAAAATTGCCCGCCTAACTTGTACCAGCGAAATTTTCCAACTTTTGCCATTGTCCAACTTGTACCAATTTACCCTATTTTTGGCTAGCAGGGACCCAAAAACGCGTTCTGAAAGTAAAAGGTGGGTCTGTAGTGATCTCCTAGCCATTTATGAGGCAAATTCGTCAGAATATTGTAAAACCACGGAGATATACACACCGTATCTCTCTACCGAGAGATAGGCCAGCAGAGGGATTTATTGACTAATGGTTTAAACTAGGGCGCCGGGCTCTGACCGTAAGGATGGATTGCCCACGGAATGAGAGCAAGACTCCAACAACATGCATATGGGCGACTATACAGAACAACGACTTCAAGCTGAGATTCTACATGATGAGTATAGGATTTTAAAGATTTAATAAGCCTTTAAGAACTTAAATGTACCATATTTACAACAATCGTAGAGAGTGTCAGAGAGCAAAAAAAAAACGAAAAAACGATTTTTTGTAAAATTTTGTATTGCTCGAGTCTTGTTCTGTGTTATTGTTTTTAGTTGGCTGCAACATCCCTTGGAAGAACAGGGCCGTTCGCAATAGTCTCCTCCAGTTCTGGTGATTCTGCACCATCACTCTCCAGCACCTCGGCAAACCTTTAAGCTGTTTAAAAACAATATCCACTACTTCTTTTCGTCGTTTTCTGGAGTGTCTCCTCATCCTTATCTCTCTCAGGCGGGGGCCTCAGTGGATCAGTGGATAGATTAGTATCTCTATGACTGTAAGGCCTTAGATTCGAGAGTAGGCAGCTGCAGATTTCTCAGTTGTCG
This sequence comes from Phlebotomus papatasi, assembly GCF_024763615.1. NCBI lineage: Eukaryota > Metazoa > Arthropoda > Insecta > Diptera > Psychodidae > Phlebotomus > Phlebotomus papatasi. The sequence goes on along the minus strand of NC_077224.1, from coordinate 14,502,953 downwards.
TATTAGTCTCGAATTCGTTCAATGAATGGATGGAAAAGTAATGATAATACCTTGTCAATAGAACCGCCAAAATGAGAGGTTGGTATAGGAAATAAGTTTCGACATTCAGAGTCCAGTCGAATACAAATACACATTCACTGTCCGGATCCACAAACTCAGGCTGGTCTACCGTAATATACAGCGGTACTGTGTGTATTTAGAACGCACACAGAGCACTGTGATATAGAGCAGATTTACGGCCCCGGAGGTTAAGACAGAACAGGAGAATGGAGAGTGCATAATGGGCCCAAATAAGTGATCTGGGTGCAGTGGTTCCGAAAGGAATATAACCGACCCATAGACAAATCTTAATCTTATTCTTATCAATTCAGGCTCACTGTTAAGAAGTTTTCTGAGCATTTTTCAGCTGGTAGTCAGTGGGATGTGTTAGCTGATTTGGCGTTCTCTGATGGTGACCATAATGTCTGGTTCCTCACAGGGCTCCTCACAGAGTCCTACCAGCTTATGGTTCGATCGGATACGGTACTCTTCACAAATCAATTTCCTCACTAGGCTATAGATCCACCTAAAAAATTGCCTCTCGAAAATCAGTAGCGATTGCACTTCAGCTTGGATCATTGGCACAATCTCTAAACCATAAGTGATAATGGGTCTCACTTTGGTTTATTACGAAATTCTTTAAGTTGTCAAAATTATCACAAAAATTATACAAGCCACTGTGAAGAGGCGTCGACCTCGAGGCAGACCTAGGACAAAGTCTCTGAATCAAATTTAGGATATTGCCTTGAAGCATCTTGATTTCGAATCCGAACATCTTCCTGAAGTGGCGGAGAATCCACAGGCATGGCCTCTAACCTAGGTGTCCTAAGCCTGCGACCCCAATAGGGATAAGCGGTTGAAAATAATTATGATGATGAGTAAAGTTCAATTATTTTCAAAAATATTTGTCGCGTTTCGGTAAAAAAATAAAACCGGTGTAATTGGTTTTTAGTACTTAAGTACTAAAAAGTATGAGCCCACATCTTCTCAGATGTTAGTTTTAGAAGGTTGAGTTGTTCTAAGTATATGTTGGTCATTTGAAGACCTTTCATTTTTTTTAATAGAAAACAAAATTATTTCAGTAGAATTGAAGATATCGCCTTCAAATAACAAAAATTCGGCAAGAATTATTTTGCCAAAAAACAAATATATAATTTATATAATTTATAATATACAATTTAAATTTATAATTTCCTTAAGAAACCAATTGTGAGAGCAATAAATCACTTATTTTATCTGTTCGCATAATTTCCGATAGAGTCCCTATAGAAGTACCCGTCTATTTTGAGGTGAGAAAGTGATTAAGAAAATCACCTCTTATTGAAAAACTCTCATCTCTAGGTTGGGAATTATTTAACCTTATTGCACCTCAATGATATAAATCAAGTGGTTGGTTTTGCGGTGAAGTTTACATTTTCCACTGTGGTTGTAAATATTCAGGAGGGGGATGAAACACATCCTATTTAGCCATAAACACGACACAATATTTGTTTCATTCAGCGACAAGAGAGTCTTCTGCGGTGCTGAAAATTGAGGGTGGAAAAAGGAGAAAAAAAAAGGTATGCTCTGGAGGGCTGCCTTGAAAATGGAAAATTCGTTTTCTTACACTCGAGATTTGCTTTCCAATATCAATAAATCGACACAAATGTGCCTCAACGTCATCCCCTGATCATATTTTACATATTTGGGGCTTTACAATTGACAGAATATTTTCCCTGTGTTTTCCACCATCGAATACAAATTTCGTGTGGTATTTTGTAGCACTCTTTTACCCTTAATAGGCCACCTTCGGGAGGGGTGCTCAAAAAGAATGGGAAATGGCAGTTTCATACGTTTTCTTTTTTTTTTGTGTCACAAACGTTCTCGATAGGGTCATATTTACGGGCACTTACTATCAAATCACAGATGTACTTTTTGTCGTACTTTTGCTGATTTTTTTTTCTGCAGAAAATGTGTTCAAACCCGTTTAGATTGTCTTTTTGGGAGAGACTTTGTGCAAACTATTATTTTTCGAAATTAAAGAACATTTTGTGTAAGGCTAAGGATCACTACCCGACATTAATATAGATTGTATGACTACGTCAATATTTACGAACTAAAAATTTTAGAACAGGTACTAAATATTCCAAGGAAGAAAGGTTTTATTATTTTCTAAACTTATTATGCTTATTAGGTATTCGTTTTATTTGTATTTCAGCGTTTTCGACTACTCACCACGGATGTGGTAGTAATTTACTAAGCATGTACAAAATGCTTTCGTTGAGAATATTTCTGGTACAACAATTAATGTGATTATCCTCCTTTCAGAACTATTGAATGAAATACATAAAGATTTTTATTGAAACCTAGGAATTCTTTTTGTTTTAGTACATTTGTAGTAAACTGTTTGTGATATCAGATTGACTGTTTTACGTATATTAAAAATTAAAAGACAATACTGTAGACTGAGAATTAGAATATTTGCAAATCTTATTTTATAGTTCTTTGTTTGTTAAAGATTTCATCTCATGTTTGTACTAAAAATCATACATGTTCTAAAAAATTAAAACCATCTTTGCGATATAATTTACTTGTCACAAATTGTTTCAAAAAATGTGTAAAAGTTTATTATAAAATACCTTATAATTTGGATAATTTTTCTAGTATTTTTTTAGTACAAAAATAGGATCATCTGTCCTATTCCTCGTGAAACAATCTGCTCAATTTAGAATATACCTCTAGTATATAGGCGGGGGGGAGGTTAAATGGATGGAGAGGTGTAATGCGATACATAGCCTCTTTCCCTCAACCCTCATGTTCACCTTCAAACGTGCTAGATGCCGGGAAGGCTCCAGTACGCTTAGAGCCCGAATAGACTCAGGCTGATCTTCAAGAATATTTATCTTGTAAAATTTGACAGTAAAGATTTATTCCAAATTGTTATGCCCTAGACACACTTACGACTTAAGCCGAGAGACGACTTAGTGGAAAATGATGGAAATGTAGATTAACCATTATTTGTAATATAATTTCGCTAAGCCGTCTCTCGGCTAATCCTCATGTCTGTCAAGGCCTTTATACACTAAAGACTGAGAATTATCGATTAGAGATATACTTCGGATAATTTTTCTTTACATAATCTTTTACTATTGAATTTTACAAGCTAAATATTCTCAAGGATCAGCTTGAAACTTTTTGGGCCCTTAGGTAAGTGACAGTAAATCGAGTAATCAACTCTAATGGGAAGTCACGAACTTGAGGTTAACGAATGAGGGGTCTGGTCCTTCTAGAGAGAGTTGGGCGAGGGGCTAAGGACCCCTCCCCGTAAAAACAAGATTGGTACGAAAAATCGCAAGGAGCCATCAATAGGACGGACTTTACGACAGCGACCTATGCTCCGTTTTTGGAGCGAGCTGACGGAGATTAGCTAGGACGGTAGGAGGTTAGTGCGAGAAGCTCGGACCCTTTAAGGACGATTGGAACACCGGTGTCCCATAAAGAAAATAATTTTTCCTGTCTACCTAAAGTTATTTTTTCTTTATGTTTGTACGTAATTGCAAAGTAGAAGGTTGAAGGAATCTAAGATATTTTTTGGAAGTCTCCAGCTATTTGCTATATAGTAAATTTGTAAGTTCAAAAATGACGAATTTTTAAATTCTCATAATAAAAATAAATTTTAAATATTTTATATACTTCCTATTTTTTTAAGCAAAACCGTTTTGGGAAAAGAAACTACAATACTGAAACATAATATTTTTCATTAGATTGAAAATTATCATTCATTAGTATTGTCAGAAAAATCACTTAAATTTTTGGGCTATTTTTGTCCCTATCGTTCATAGAGACAAAAAAACACCAAATCAGACTCTGTTGGCTTTTTGAAGGCCAGATAAAAGACCTTCTACTGGTTTTGTTCATTGGTTCAATTTTTATTGCTGATTTTCGGTCCGCGAAAACTGTCTCGTTGTTAAAGGGTTAAAGGAACGTTGCAGACATCTAGGCGAAGTATGGGGAACGAAACATTGTGGTTTAAAACCAGTAGAAAAGAATGAACTGGCTCTGTCATGTCCACCGAATGCCTGATCAATGAATGGCTGGAAAGCTATGTAGTCTGGAACCGAAGGTGAAAAGATCAAGAGGCCATCCCAGAAGGAGATGGAAAGACGTAGTGCATGATGTCCCTCTAAAGAACTGGGTGTGCTTCGATGCCGACAGGAGATGGGTGCGGTTCGCCGACAATGGCGAGGTGAGGTAGCGGAGGCCTTGTCCTTCAAAGGACGTAGTGCCACCTAGATAGGAATCTGGGCAAAACGGAATTTTCAAAGTGTCAAATGGGAACAGAAAATCGATTCTAAATTTTTGCTTATAGGGAGGGCTTTTGGCTTCGCACACGCTGTGGCTTCGAACACTTCATATAGTGTGTGCGAAGCTTCAAAACCTTCCCATATGTGTTCAGTTTAAAAATCTTTCAATTGAATTTTATCAATTCACTTCTACTGCAATTGAGTATTTTCACAATGCCTTGAACCCTCAACCCTTCTTGTCTTTTTCCTAAATTATACAGAAATTTACAAAAAAAAAATTCAATGTCGTTACAATAAAATACGTTCAGCTGTGTCTTTTGCATGGAACCATCAGAAAAATAAAATGAAAAACTCTTTAGGTTGGAACTTTTTGTCAACACCCGCCAAATTTTGTAAAGAGAAAGTACAAATGGACAAATTAATTTTTCTCTTTGAATTAGAGATGATTGGAGGTGAACTTCTCAGGGAACGTCACAAAAACGACCATCAGTAAATACGATGAAAGCAAAATGATAAAATTTTAAATCAACAAACGAAAAAAAATGTACCGGTGAAAAAAATCAAATTAAAAAAGGGAATATATTTGAGAATCATCATGAAGAACACAACAATTGTGATTTTTTTAATTACTCTTTTAATAAAGGTATTGGCAAATATTGAAAAATAAAAGTATCAATCTGGATTTTCGTGAATTCCTCTTGTAAATACGATGCACCAGAATATTTCTAAAATTGAAACATATCGATGTTCTCTCCTAGCAGAATATTTCGCATTTCATGGTGTATAATTTTTATTTTAACGTTAAAAATCAATGGAAATATCTTTATAAATTCGATTAGAAATGTTTCATTTACAATTCATAAGACAAGAAAGAGTATTTGAGTTGTAATGCTTTGATTGACAAAAATCTAGCAAAATTGATAATTGATTTGTAAATTTTTTGAAGGAAAAATTGTAACAAGCGGCATCCCTAATACCTCAATATTGTTTCACTTCAGTGAATATGGTTCTCTCACATTGGTTGATGATGATGATGGTATCATTCACGGTACAATGAATGATTTAAATTACATTAGTTCACATTTCCCTTGTTTACACAGCATGCAAGTTGCACAGACGCCAACACATTGCAATTCACCTATGCTAATAATTTGCAAATAGATTCATAGAATTGTCCCCCACTGGATGATATTCACTCAACTCTTTGTTGTCAAGTGGTTTTGTACTATCTCATATTATGTCCCACATACGGGGTGTATGCCAGAAAATTCACACCTACGTAGAGGTTGGCAAACGCGCAAGAATTTATTGACTTAAAGATTGGAAAGTGGAAACTTTAAAATAACCAATGGGGTTGTCAATTGTGATAATGATTGAAGTCACTATTTGGAATTATTGTCCTTGGATATTAGATGTTGTCAGGGTTTTATTTAAACTAGGACCTACTGCTGACATACGTTTCTGCAACTAAGTAAGTGTACTAGTATGAGTAAAGAATCCTGATTCCGTCAGGAGAGTGATTCTTCGATTCCTCGACAGTAAAATTATTTTCAATTCTAGGCCCTCTTATGTTCTCTCTCTTCATCAATGATTTACCCTCTGTGCTGCTAAATTGTTTTTTTCACCTTTATGGCCTCTACACATTGGGAGCAATTTTTGTCAAAAATTGCTTTTTTGAAGGAAATTCCCTGCAGCGTTGTAGGGGAAACGTCAAATTTCTGTCAAAAACGCATTTTTTGATGAAAATTGCTCCCAATGTGTAGACGCCTTTACGCAGATGATCTTCAAATTTATGTTGAGGGTGATCCCTTCAACCCTTCAAATGCCTTTTCTCTAATGAACGCAAATCTTTCCAATATTGAAAATTGGGCTTCATTAAATGGATTAGTATTGAATCCGAAAAAGTCCCAGGCTATTGTTATTTCTAAGAAAGCTCTCTCATTTAATTTTCAACCTCTATACCTACACGGTGAAATTATCCCTTTTGTTGATCAAGTCAAAAACCTTGGTATTATTTTCAACTCTACACTCTCATGGTCTGATCATGCTACATCTATTTGCCGTAAGGTCAACTATTCTCTTTACACTCTTAGAGGCTTCCGGGACATCACGCCTTGTCGCTTGATACACTCGCGTGATCCTCGTTCGAGCGCTTCTTCTTAATGATTGTGTCAGGTATATATGCGGCTTAAGTCGCCGAGATCACATCACTCCTCACAGAAATGTGTTTATTGGTTGTGATCTGCCATCTCTTTTGAGAATGAGAGCTGTTTTATATCTCTTTCACCTGCTGATATTTGGATGTCTTAAGTACCTGTCGACTCTTTTGGTTAAGCGGGGTTTGGCCAGGGTTCGGGGTCTTATAGTGCCTTAAGTTAACAGTGATTGCCTTTATCGGACGCTTTTTGTGAGAGGCATCACTATTTTTAATTCTCTTCCGTGGTGGTAGTCGGAATTCCGCGGATGCTATTCGTGAATTCTTTCTGGCTGAACCTTAGAAGCTTCTATGCATCTTATTTTCTACTCAGCTTTTTTGCTTTTCTTCTTTTCATATTAAGATTCTTTTTCTATTCTGAATTTCATTTTGCATTATTTTTATATGTTCTTCAATCACAATTGTAAGAGGGGTGACTCTATTTTTGTGAATTAAATATATGCATTATTATTATTATTATTATTATTAAAACCACTCCCCAGAAACCTGAATGTGGAAAAAATAGGGGTACTGGAGATCGAGATTTGGAGAAAAAGGTGATCATGTGCTACAAGAACAATCCTTCGACATCTGTAAAAAATGGAATGAAACAACCAAGAATCGCGGTGATGATCTTGTACAGACCTTGATGGGAGGACTCAAGAAGAAGATATGAGATTTCGACAATCTTGAATTTAAAAAGAAAACTAATATATCTAATAGATCTACAATGAATTAAGTTTTCAAAAAAAAAAAAAATTTTAATATTATGTAGACTTCATTTCTAAAGCATTATTCTTGGGAACAATTTTATCGTGGACACGCTTTACACGGTTGCTCTTAGGGCGAAGTAAGGTACATTTAAACTTTATTTTTTTTTCTCTTATTTTTGAATGGAACTGGAAATTACCGTGATATAATTTAGCTCCATAAACCAATTGTCTATCAAAATTACAGTATGAGCCTTACATTAAGTCTTAATTCCTTTTCAAAATAGGAGAAAATAATGCCAATTTCGAAATGTACCCCAATTCAGAGAGGTCTCATGTCCCCCTATACAGATGAGCTGCAAGTGTTTTTTAATGATAACTCAGGCAATCCAACCGAGATCCTTGACCATTTAAACATAATTTTAGTTCATTCAATCCAGGGCTATTTAGAATGGTCTTCATTTAAATCCTTAAAAAGTCACAGACCATTATAAAGTCTGAAAGGAATTTTTGTGGAACGATACACCTTTCACAATTTACGGGCAATCTATTCCGTTTGTTAAGGAAGCACGCAATCTTGGCGTCATCTTCAATTCATCTTTCTTTTGGGCAAACCACATTTCTCATATTAAGCTAAGAGTAGGGGAATCTAGGGCATCGCCAAATACGGGGTAGCACCAGATACTAATTTCTATTTTTAAACTAATTGGACTATCTCAACCACTTCTTCAGTGGACAAGAGATACTTTCCTATAAATTTCAATAAGTCTTGTCCTCTGTTTGGTGCTACACCGTGTTTAGTAAAGCCCCAGTTTCCCTCTTATTGAACTGTGTGAATACTTCTTAGGGCTCGCGATCTCACGCCAAAAAATACTCAACTAACTACTTTAGGTTAATGCGTTGCTCATACTTATTATAACTTATGGAGCTGAGCTATTCTTTGCAGCGGATAGTGAAGTAGTACGGAAGCTATCCGTGACGTTCCACAGCTAACTCAGGTACGTTTGTGGTCTTAATCCCTGTGATCACATCCTCGAGCATCGTAACATCCTTGTGGGTTGTGATTTCCTGTCACTTTTCCGTCTGAAAGCGGTGTCACTCATTTTTCGTTTGATCATCGCTTAGATCCCGCAAGATATGGCCTCATTCCTAATTCCTGGAGCTTCTGCCAGGGTACGAGAACTTTTAGTTTCTAGAGCTAACTCGAATTAGCTGTCCCGTACGCTTTTTGTTAATTGGATATTTACCTAATGAGGTCATATTTGGGTTCATTGAAAAGGTCTTGAAATTTCCGACAAAACTTAACCGGTTCCAACTATTTTCTTTTTAGAAATTAAATTTGATTAGTCCAATGTTATTTTGGGCAATGTTTTGAATGGTTTATAAATTCGTTTAAATCGGTTGTGTACCGGTAATTAACCGGTTATGAACTGATGAGTAATTTTTGACCGAAAATCAATTTAATTACTCTTAAAATCATTTTGTGGGATCCTTCGAGTGATTTACAAATCAATGTAAATTGGTTGAGAACCGGTAAATGGTAAATGGTGCGAAAGTACTTTTGAGGGATAACATCTAAGTCACGAGTACGAGCATTTCACCCTTTTTCTTCTATATTTCGGTTTTTAATAACGGTAATACTAAATTATATAGTGTAAAGTATTATAATTTGGAATTAGTGTTACATGTTGAACAATTCGCTGGCACAAGTTGAACATGGCTTTTTTCTTGATAAATACAGTACAAAATTTGTTATTAAGCACAAGGAACCAAATTATAAAACTAAAGCATTAAAAATATACAAATAAAATTAAAGTACTAAATTTATCAAGATAAAATCCCTGTCCAAATTTTACCATTATTTTCCAACTTGTACCACTGTCCAACTTGTACCACTTTACCGTAAAGTTGTAAAAGAACCGCTACTAATACTGATGAAATGTTTCAGTTTTGGAATAATTAAATCCTGTAAAAAGTACATTTGGCATTGCTCCTATCGTGCCCTAGAATTTAAAAATAAAATAAATATTTTACTTAAATCTAGTAAATTGTAAATTAATTAAAGGGGAGGTAACCTATAGAGGGAAATTTCGAGTTTATGTTAATACAGTCTATTTAAATAAAACCTGGTGCATATGATACTTGACTATTTTGCTTTGGTATGAATTTGAGGTTAATGATCTCTCAATTGAAATAGTGAAAAACCCCTTGAATTGTATTCAGTCGCCAAAATGCATCTCTCTGAGTAAATAATTACGAATGTGCCACCAACGCTGAAGCATTCTCATTTAGTTATCCTGCATCCTCGACAACCTCACTCTGATACCATATAACATATACCATTTGGGATGAGAGCGGAATTTTTTTTTAATATTATTAATTAACTAAATTCAATTAAACATTCCAATTGTCCTTCTACTGGCGTTTATTTGAATTTGTGGGAAAATTTTGTTCAATAATTACAACAAACCCGTGGAAAATGTTTGCATATTGAAAATTGAATAAAATTAAATTCAATATTTGCAAAAATATTACTGATAGAGTATGGTTGTGCAGCACAAAGATAAGTTCATGGGTAAAATTTTCACTCCCACTTTTCAACCCTTTCACCCTGGATAGGTGCACTTTGCTGGAGGGGAAAAAAAGGAGAGCTCTGGTGAATAAAATCCACTGATATTTACAAAAATATTCACAGTGAATTTTGTACGGAGAATTATTCAATGCCATTATGTAATTCAATTAGTCAACATGCCGGTTAGGAAAAAGAGCGTAATGTTGAATTCATGGAGAGTTTGGTACATCCTCATTGGGAGCACTTAAAAAGTGATTCACACACTGTGAATTGATGCAGTCAATATTCAATTATTGGTTTGCATTTTCATACACACTAACAACTCTGACATATTCACTAAAAAAGTTTTCCACAGTTAATGGACTTTTCAATGAAAAGTCACGTTTTTTGCATCATCAAATGTCACTGCGGTGGAGTATAATGCAATAGGTGAAAGGATACAAAGGTATTAGCTCTTCGCAGGATACCCTATTCTTTATACTAATTGATTTCCATCTATGGTTTTTTTCTCACACTGCACGACTGAATTAATTTATTGAAAAGTTTAAGTCACGCCCTCTCTAAGCATGATAGCTAAAACCAGTTAAAAGTTTAACCATTTCAATATTTAATAACAAGATAATGTGAACCTGTCTAGAAATGTCGTCCAGAAAAAAATTAGTTGTGATATAGACTAATAAAGCCATGCCCCGCCCATAGTGAAGTAAGCCACGCCCGTTGTAATTTTATTAAAACTGAAATTAAAATATTTCTAAAAAGGGTTTGATATATTTATTGATTTGATTTATTCCAATCTTTGTTTTTTCATCCCACTCTCCATATGGCTATCAATGCCTTAGTCTTGGATCTTTCTGAAAAACTTAGACCTTCCTTAATTTTTTTTTATTCTTCCGCTGAATAGAATAACAGTAGAAGAATAATAAATAAAAAAATAAAGAAAGGTCTAGGTTCTTCTTTAAACTGCCTGATAAGATTTGGTTTAATTTTGTATAGGTTTGTAAGGGTAAAGCTCGTAATTAAAAGGGCCACACCCGTAATTAAATAAGATACGCCCCTAAGATTTTTATTGGAATCAAATTCGAAAAAATGGTTTAGAAAAATAATGCCTGGCTTCAATAGTAAGTTGTACCCTAAAATGTAGCTATTAATTGAACATACAGTGTGATGTCCATAAAGAAATAAGCCACGCCTTTTGAAAGATTTGTATCAAAACAGAAATTAAATAAATACCGTCAGTCTCTCAGTTCAAGGTGTCCTGCAAATTTAATTGTAGGTTTATTATATGGGCTATTTTGTAAACTTAAAGAACCTCACTCTTGATCAAATAGGCCACGCCCTCTTACACTGTTCACTGACTTCAATTTAAAAATATTGAAGCTCCTACCACAATGAAATACGCCAAGATACCTGAAACACCTTCATTAAAAATTAAATTTGATGACAAGAACTCGGAGCTCATATGACCACGCCATATCTGAGGCATTTATACTCTCTTATTCTACTTACAATTAGGGTTTCTAATTTTACCGTTTATCTTTATCTGTCACGTCCATTTTTATGTTTTTTTTTTTTTTTTGAAAAAAAAACATAAAAATACAACAGTGTTACGCTTTCCTTGAGATCAAATCCACTCATATACATTATACTTTCAATAAATTCATTTACTTTTTGCCTCTTTGCAATACACTTGACTTTTATTGAAGTTATTTAGAGGGCGTGGTCAATGTTTTGTACGACATAACCAACAGCTTCTGCTTAAAATTGAATATTGGCTATTTCTGTGGAATTATCGTGGAATTTCCGCGGAGTTTCTGCGGAATTTATGTGGAATTTGTGCTGAGTATCTGTGAAATTTCTGTGGTGCTTCCGGGAATTCCGCTGAAACTCCGCGGAACTAAGACGGCGATGGCCGCTAAAAACTATACAGCCTCGTATCAAAACGAAATTGTACTTGGAAAGCTTGGGTTATGATTAAATTTATCTATCTACCTATCTGTTTACAAAAGGAGATGATGTGTGTACTTAATTAATAAATATATAAATATATAAATAACTAAATAAATAAATAAATAAATAAGTAAACAAATAAACAAATAAAATTTTCCCTTTAAATCATCTTTTGCATTTTAAACAAAGAAAATTGCAATACGATACAAACTGCCTGCGGTTTTCATTTTTATCTACGAATATCAATACCAAAGCAGATCATCCGGTTTCAATTTAGGATTTGTCAGAAATATTGCATTCCAGTCAGGATTTGCAATATGGAGTGCTAGCACAAGGACCTGACCAGAATGGTATGAGGGAGTGTAATATAAATTAAGAAAAAATTCAGTCCTTTTAAAAACTGAAACCCACAATCTCGTGAAAATTGAATCGAGTTGGAAAAAGCATCACGTCAAAGCGAAAATGAGTGAAAAAAAGTTTAATAGTAGCGAGTCCCACATTAATTCACGTCACTCATTCGACATTGCAGTGATGTCTGAAAATGGGGGAAAAAAATAAAATCTATTGGATACAGAATGTCGAGTTTTTCCCATCGACGCGGGGAGTTCTGTGGAAATTCCATGCTGCATCCATTCGATCAGGTATATTAGGTTGAATAATTTCTATTGCACCAACTCAAAAAGAAAGCACTCATAATATTGAACTATAAACTAAAAAAATCCATAAATTTTTTAATACTTTTAAGGGAAAACAAGGATATTGAAGCGTAAGCTGCTAAATATTGAAATATTTAAAATAAAAGGAACCAAGAAAAGTCTGGTTATAATTTATAATGAATATGATTTGCATTCTTCCTTACATTTATGTATGGTAATTTAATAAATTGAACAGTCTGAAACATCCGTATATATGGAAACAGTTCTTGATGCAATTAGATTTAAATGAAAGGCTTTTAAATCCTAAATAATAAGTTCGAATTGGATGCAATTAATTTTGACATACGACTTCAATAGCCTTGATTTCTTACTATACAAACGAATCCGGCTCAAAATCCTGAAAGTCAAAATTCCAAATAAATGGAAATCCCAAATACTACAAAATTTCGAATTTGTTAAATTTCTGAAAAGACATAATCCTGAATTATCCAAAAACGCAACTGGAACGAAATCCCGGATAGGTTCAAACTTGGAAATTTCAAAATCCCGAATGGATGCAAATTCCAAATTTAATGATAATTGAAACACGGAAATGACCTTTGGTTTCTTCTCCTTTACTTTCTCAAAACCAGTTTGATTTTGAGAAAGTAAAGGAGAAGAAACCAAAAGTCATTTCCGTGTTTCAATTATCATTAAATCAACCTATTGACCGAAATTCATCTACTAATTATAAATATTACAAAAATTTCGAATTCGTCAAAATTCCAAAAAGACAAAATCCTGAATGTGCTAAAAAGTAACTGAAACCCGATCCCGGATGGATCAAAATTCCGAAACTTTAAAGTTCTAAATACGACTAAATGCCAAATTGGTCAAAATTCCAAAAAGATAAAATTCTGAATGGAGAAGAAACCCGATTGAAACGAAATCCCAGATGAGTCAAACTTCATAAATTCCAATATCCCGAATTGATGCAAATCCCAAATAACACAAAATTTAGAAATGGTTAAAATTCTGAAAAGACAAAATCCTGAATGTGCCACGAAACTGACTGGAACAAAATCCCGGATGGAACAAAATTCCAAAGTTCCAAATGAATGCAAATCCCAAATGTTATATTACAAAAATTTCGAATTGGTCAAAATTCCAAAATGACAAAATCCTGAATGTGCTAAAAAGCGACTCCCAGATGGATCAAAATTCTGAAACTCCAAAGTTCCAAATACGACTAAATGCCAAATTGGTCGAAATTCCAAAAAAATAAAATCCTGAATGGACCAAAAACCCGATTGAAACGAAATCACGGATGAGTCAAAATTCACAAACTCCAAAGTCGCGAATGGATGCAAATCCCAAATAACACAAAATTTCGAATTGGTCAAGATTCCAAAAGGACATAATAATTAATGATTTAAAAACCCGATTGGAACGAAATCTCGGATGGGTCAAAATTCCGAATTTCCAAAATTCCAAATATCACAAAATTTCGAATTGGTCAAAATTCCCAAAGGTGATAATCTTTCCGTACGGAAGTAGATCTTGAAAAATTCGAAAATCTATTTGAAGATACAAAAAAGGGACTCTCTCACTTCTTAATACTTTCGCAAGGTGGCGGAAGTTACATCCTGTTCGAATTTCAAAGTGCTCAAGTGTCAAAATGTGACGGTTTTCACATTGTTGTGAGGAAAGTAACTGAACAACGACGTTTACAGTTCTTGCCCCAGTACATATTTATTCACTCCATAATCACTGAGTAACCCTTTTGCCAGATTTTTAGTGTGATATTTGATAAATTTTCCCCACCTTGTTCGAAAATTTAGTATAAAAATTCGAAATTGAATTTGAATTCTCCGAACTTCAGCGACTTTTTGTGCAAATAAAGTTCGATTTACCTTTTATCCAAGATACTATTGGAGAATCATAATCTACTTCTGTTTAGGCTCAATCCTGAATGGGCCAGAAAACCGATTGATACGAAATCCCGGATGAGTTTAGATTCACAAATTCCATAATCCCGAGTGGACGCAAATCCAAAAAAACACAAAGTTTAGAATTGGTTTAAATTCCAAAAAGACGTTATCCAGAATGGGCCAAAAATTTGATTGTGACGAAATCCCGGATGGGTCAAAATTTCGAAATTCCAAAATTCCAAATGGATGCAAATCCCAAATGTCACAAAATATCGAATTGGTCAAAATTCCCAAAGGACATAATTCTGAATGGGCTAGAAACCCGATTGGGGCAATCTTGTCCGAAAGACAAGATTTCGAATTCATAAAAGTGTAATACCTACTCCTACAATTGAACGAGATCTTGTTGGACGAAATGGAAATTTTCTGTGTTTTGGTAAATTATTCCACACATTATCCTGCATATAATTTTGCCTTTTTCAGGATCTTGGCTCTCAGGTATTTGGCTTTTCGGAATTTGGGTAATTCTAGACATTGGCTATTCAGCATTTTTTCCAGTTTTTAATTTTTGATTTTCCGAATTTTGGCCAATTCGGGACACTGGCTATTCAGGATTTTGGCCAATTCGGAATTTAGTCTTTTCGGGATTTTAACGTTGTTGGGGAATTTGGCTAGCACGGTTAGAAACATAATTTGTAATTGCAGGGTAAATGTCAAAATTTTAAACTACTCTTGTTAAGAAAAACCTGTTTAAACAATAAATTTAAATTAAATTTCAATTTCAATTTCAATCTATTCAATAATTGCTTTTGAGCTTGCACTCTTGAAAGCCTAATACACAAAAAAATGAATCACAGAGATACATATAAATAATAAATAAATAAATGTGGTCAGTAAGCATAATTTTGCGCCTACCGGTCGGCGTCTAAGTGTTGAAACGAATGAATAAACGAATAAACAAGTAACTTCAACGACTACTTTTTGTCCCAGACTCCCAGTATTACCAATTATCCACCCTTCTGGGCCCAGAAAGAGGAGAAGTAAGAAAATAATGTTTTACTGATACGTCTAGAATGGGTTTGAGACTCAACATTCAGTTCAGTTTCCAAAACGTATCAAAACTTTAAATAACAACCAATTATAGTGGTTTTTTTTAAACCTGGTTAATAATTTGACGAAATTCTGTGAACTGACAGCTTTATTTGTCCGCATGGGGGCGCTGTTTTCTCCCGCACGTAGCGCTGACGACTGTTCTCAATTTTTAATTATAAAATTTTTGGTTAAATATCTTACAACTGAATGGACCATAAGTCTTTTGTTATTATTCCTGAAAGAGCACTCTTTATTTTCTAAATTAATTACAAATCCATTTTGTTCCATATCGGGCGTTTATTGGGTAGTTTTTAAAATGACTTTGAAGTAATTTCGAATAAATGCCCAATATGCAGTATTCGAGCATTTAGCAAAATTTTCTCCAGTCCGCCACAACATTGGGTGCGAAATGAAATTGTCATTGTTCTCCGAAATGCCATTGGAAAAAGCTCGTCAATTTCCACTCATCTCCAATTTCGCGCGAATTTTTCCCGAAAAAAAGTGTTACTGCCATAATAATATTACCGTAATGGACAATGAATATAATTTGCCTAAATAGAAACCATATGTTGCAATGTAGTACTTTTTCACTCCTCTAATTTTATTATTCCTTTTTTTCAGTCGAGTGAGTAGCTTTTGGTCGTGGGAAAAAAGCTGACAAAAATGTACACTAGTATGTATATAGTCCACCCACTGAAACACCCTTGTACTCCCTTGTAACTCCATTCACGCAGAAGCGCATCCTCCTCATGTTGTACCACTCTCAAATATCCTAACTGCTCCATACATGAAAGTAATTTCGTTAAACAAATTCCATGCAATTTGTAATCATGTCACGGAATCGGTTCCAGGCTGCCACCAGGGATGGGGCGACTGCACTGAAAACAGAGAGTCCTTCGCGTGGTGACACGGGGGAGGGTTGACTAAAAAGGGTTTGGGTGCAAATTGAACTGTGGAGGCGGACACAAAAAGTCTGGCGCCAAGACTAGGGGACATCAAACTCTATCTGACACCGTGATTATGTAATTTATTAATTTTCTCTGTTGAATCACCCAGCAGCCAAAAGGGTTGAATGAATGTCGAAAGGGATTGTCCAGGGGGTGAGGATGAGCATGAACAAGCAATTCAGGAGGATTATTCACAAAGATGAGCCAGAGAGATATTGTTCTGGCTCTTTTGGATTTATTAATTTTCAGAGTGCATTCACATTTGAAGCAATTTGGGAAAAGAGGATTTCACGAGTAACCTTATTATTACACTCAATAATTTTTCAGAATGAGAATGTTCTTGGAACCAAAGCTTAAAATGCTATTGTTTGTGTTATACTTATTTTGATAGGTTAAACCTTGCAATTAATCCAATTACCTAACATATTTTTTTAATATTTATTATTTTTTTTATTATATTAAATTATTATTTTAATTTAAATGTAAGTTAATTAACACAGAAAGTATTTTCTCCTAATTCATAAAAAGTAAGGGACTATTTTTTTTAAATATCCTTTTATCTTCGTTTACTTAGAGCTGTTTATTAGGCGATTAAGGTGACTGATTGGCTCCATCAATTGATCATGGACACTTATTTGTAAACCTTCATGAGGGACACTCTCGGGATGCACCTCTACACAGAGAAAAATAGTTGATAAACAGATCGACCCTGTTGATCAAAATAGTTGATTAATGTGACAATTGATCAATAAGTCGATAGAAATGTTGGTAATTTCCATCAACAGTTGCTAGTTTGATCAACAAGTTGGTAAAAACGTTGATTTTATCTACATAAAAGTTGATTTTCCGATTTTTTCGACTAACTTTTAATCAGTTTTAAATACATTTCTATCAACTGTTGATCATAAAATATCGAAATCAACTTAATGATCAAAATGTGTATAAAATTTATCAATTAATTACTATCAAATATAAAAACCAACTAAATAATTATCTGTCGATAGCAATTGATCAATAGTAAATTCTTAAGAACCAAGAAAGTTTTGAACAATTGATTATTTAATAACTCCGTTTTTATTTGACTAAATCTGATGAGTAATATATTATTATTATTGCTTTCTCCAAAAAATCCCAGAAGTTCTGTGATTTTGTCGTCAATTGCATTGAACATATCCATGATACTCAAGTTGGTCAAAAGATTCCACGTGCTCTCTCCAAAACATCACAGATATTCTGGAATTTTGTTGTCAATGTTATTGAATACTACCATGATACTCAAGTTAATCAGATGATTCCTTTTACTTTCCCCAGCAACAGTTGATCAAAAGGTGATCAACTGTTGATCATTTGTTAATCAATCAACAGTTGATCAAAAGTTTATCAAAAGTTGATCATCTGTTAGTCGACCAACAGTTGATCAAAAGGATCAACTGTTGATCTGAGTAATACTGTAATTGCTTTGCAAAAATCGGTCCATTGAATAGAATAGTGAACCCAGCTTTGGCGTCAAGTGATGTTCCTGATTTAATTGACCAATCGCGATATCTGTAAATGTACTATATTTCATGATAATAAGTCTTCTTGTGTCTTATTCGCACTGTCAGTATATAAATTATTCCTTCAAATTCTATCTCGTCTGAATTATAGATGTTAACTCTAACAAAATTAATCAACTGTTGGTATTTGGGGATATCTGTAATTATACTATATTTCATTTTAACAAGTCTTTTTGTGTCTTATTCGCACTGTCAGTATATAAATTATTCATTCAAATTCTATCTCGCCTGAATTATAGCCCTTAACTGTAACAAAATTGATCAACTGTTGATCAAATGTAGATGCCATTAAAAAATAAACAATTTTATCAAATATCAGATAACAAAGGAATCCATAGACTCATTACATTCAGATTGGCTTCATATTAACAACATAGATTCGGATAGGCATAATAGAGAACGTGTCATTACTCACATAGTGCTACATTAAATTTTTCTTTAAAGTTTAAAGTAAAGCACTTTTAATTAGTTCATAAACAGTATACTGTTTATGAACTAATAAAACTAATTAAATTAGTTCATAAACGGTATACCGTTTATGAACTAATTAAAAGTGCTTTACTTTCAACTTTAAAAAAAAAACTAATTAAATTAGTTCATAAACGGTATACCGTTTATAAACGGTATACCGGTATACCTGGGTTTTGCGGGTTGAGCCAGCCAGTCTTTTGATTAAATTCAATTTTGGAAGGTCATTCCAGTCCAGCATCACTTTGCCAAGTAGCGCTCGCCTGGTATTTTTTTATAAGGGGTGCATATGGAAGATGATTGCTCCGTTCGCCTGGTATTGTAAAACCTGGGATAGTCATATACATAATGTAGGATGTAGGACCGTTTTCTCAACATTTAATCATCAATAATGTCAACAAACGTTCTTTCGAGTCTAATATCTTATTAAAAATTCGCAGTGTTCGGTACTACCTCGTGTTTGGTGGTTCCCCAGCTTCCCCTAAATTAAATATATAACACGTATATCTTTATTAATTTTTTATTATAGATTTTCAGGACGAACAATAGCTATTTAGGAATTGTTTTGTGTGCTTCAGATAGTCAACACCCAAGAAATAGAAACGGCTCATAGCTGGAATATGGTTCATATTCATGTGGTGAAAAGGTCTGCCACTCACGGTTTACTTTGGGTACCGGTCAGTGCGGTCATGAAAACTGATCGCGCAATTAGTACGATCCTGCAAACTGATCGTGCGATCTACGCGATCTTCGAGACTTATCACGCGACCAGCGAGATCTTGGATACTGATTGCGCGATCAGTGCGATTTTGGACACGGATCGGCGCGATCTGCCGATCTTTCACTCACGGTTTATTCGCTGGCTGTACTTATTTACCCCGTGTTCAAAGTCGTTTAGTAAATGAGGCCTGAACAAACGTTCAGCTGCGTGAAACTACCCAAGCCTTCCATACCCTTGAGATTGAAAAAA